>NW_022196897.1:135048538-135112751 GCF_008632895.1 Mastomys coucha
CCCCCCCCCCCCCGCCAAATACAACTTAATCTCAATGATTGTCAAGAACACTCTTGGGGCTGGAGAGGTGGTTCAGTGGTTAGAGCACTGGCTGCTAATCCATAGGATCTGGGCTCAATTACCCACACCATATGGTGGCTTACAATCATCTGTAACTCCAGTTCCAGGGAATGTGCCACCATCTTCTGGCCTTCAAAAGCATTAGGCATATCAGTGGTAGAGAGACATGCATGTAGAAAAAACATCCATACACACAGAATAAGATTAAAATAAAGAATATTACCCTTCTATGAGGAACTATTAGTTGTTAATGCAAAGGGGTTGGGTGGCATTTTCTTTGGTGGTGTAGCCATTAAACTCTCTCTCTCTCTCTCTCTCACACACACACACACACACATACACACATCATCATCATCATCATCATCATCATCATCATCATCATCATCATTATCAAGTAAAAGAGGAATTTATTGGAAAAAAGTGGTTCTTCATGGGTGGGAAATAGATAAGTGAGGGTAATATGCATGAATATGTTCAAATCACATTATATACTCTATGAACTTGTCAAATAACTATGTTTTATTTGTTAGGAATACAATGCATTATGATTAACTCTAGACTCCATGTTGCATGATATAACTTGTTGACCTTGTTGCTTCTCCCAATTTGACTTTTGTCACACTCTTGACTCTAACATGCAAATGCACATGCTTTCCTCCTGCCTCTGGCTGAGCCATTAAAAGCCGCTGACAACCACTATTGTTACAGGGACTAATAGTTATGTCATAGAGAATAATGAGAACTCATTATAATAAATTGCTTTTATACTCTGAAGGCTTTTGAGATCCTGTCTTTGGCATTGTGCCTCATTGGATTGTTAGAGGACCTGCCTAGCAAGTGTGAGGCCCTGAGTTCAATTCCATTGCTGAAAAAGAAAAAGAGAAAAGGACAGAAAGAAAAGGAAGGGAAAGGGAAGGAAAGGAAAGGGAAGGAGAAGAAAAGAAGAGAAAAGAAAAGGAGAGAAAAGAAAAGAAAAGAAGAGATCTTCACAAAACTGAGCCTTGACATAGGAACAATCGACTGTGTTTTCAATGTCAAGTCCCATGGGACATCTTTTATAAGTGCTGTGATATTTTAAAGTTCCCAGGCCAGAGTGAATGTCCTCTGTGGGAATACAACTCAATTTAAATACATTGACTTTATAACTTTATCTTTTAATTGTGCCGGACACTTTCCAATTGGCTCTCAAATGCATTGTCTCTTTTAATTTTCTGAACTATGCACTGAATCAATATGTAGTCACTGCCATTATCAGATGTACAATGGGGAGTCAATTGTCCCTGGAACTTTACAGTCCTGTGCATACGGGCCCCAGGAAAACTCAGAAGGAAAAGGTGGAGTCTTCCATGGAGATGTTGCTACAGGCTAGTTCTGGAAGGGCTCATCCCATTTCTGTTTACATGTTCAGCCAAAAGTGAATAAATTAACCCGAAACAGCTGAACGATATTGAAAAGCAGACCTGCCAGCGCTAAACCTCAACTGATACCCGATAAACTAATGTGAGCACCTGCTCTGTTCCAGGCAGCACCTTGGGTCTTGAACGCAGTATTCTAATTCCTTAAGAACATTTAGAAAAGTGAGAGTCAAAGGCCATGCCAGCAGCCTGCTGCCTGCTGGCAGAGCTTCTCTACCTACTCCATTCCCTCAGCAGACCTAATCCCCTCAGGCTCCTCCCTAAAAGCTCAGCCTCTCTTCCTCTTGATTCCTCTGGATCCTACATACAGCGCCCTCCTCCTTGGCCAACCCTCACCTGTCATCACTGTGTCTCAATCCTCAACTCCTGCAGACATCCTCTACTTAACCACAGGCCACACCTGACAGAAGACCCCCGTAAGCTGCCTGTGGACCCTCTCCATTCTCTCCGTCCCCCTGCAGACCCTGGGTTGAACCTGTCCGTAGCCCCTAGGGCTGTAACAGATCACCAGCTGCAGTCTCCCTTCCCCCACTATGCACACTTCTGGTGAATGCCACAGATTATCCTCTTGCTCCCTCCCTTTCTCCCATACTCCAACACCAGCAGGCATTCTCTGTGAACACATTAGCTAAGCAGGCAGCACACAGCTATCATACTCTTTGAAATTACAAAAAGGAAACAGAAAACAAAAAACAAAACACGCACCCAACAAAGACACAGACAGAAATCAACACCTTGACCTATATTCACCCCAAGCCCAGATGCCTAGACATTGTATGAGAACACAATCAATAACAACAAGGATAACTTAGAGCGCAGCCATCCTACCAAAGCAGGACCAGACTACTACAACATAGTTGAAGCAGAAGAAAACGACCTTCAAACCACCTATAGGAGGTCCTTTAAGAGGAAATGAGTAAATCCTTAAAGAAATCCAGTAAACCATAACAAACGATTTGAGGAAATGAATAATTCCCTTAAAGAAAGCCAGGAAAACATAAACAAACAAATCCTCTAGTTGTATTGTCTTGTCCTGCTTTGGAGTGAGGGCTTTTGCTTTATGTTGTATTTTGTTTTGTGCAGTTTGGTTGTTGACTCTTGGGGGCCTGCCCTCTTCTGAAGGGAACTGAAGTGGGAATGGATCTGGAAGGAGGGGAAACAGAGGATTCTAGGGAGCAGAAATTGTGGTCAGGATGTATTGTCTGAGAGAAGAATCTACTTCCAACTCTGTGCGTATGTGTGTGTGTGTGTGTGTAGAGAGAGAAAGACGGGGAGGACAATTTTGTTTTCTTATTTGTTTGTTTGTTTGCTTGAAAGGAAAGTGAATATCAAAACTGGAAGTGAGTTCCCTAAAAGTTTTGATTAATGGGAAGCTTGGATCTCAAATTATAAATTTTCATATCCAGGCAGTGGTGGCACATGCCTTTAATCCTAGCACTTGGGAGGCAGAGGCAGGAGAATTTCTAAGTTCGACGAGGTCAGCCTGGTCTACAGAGTGAGTTCCAGGATAGCCGGGGCTATACAGAAAAACCCTGTATCTAAAAAAATCAAAATAAATAAATAAATAAATAAATAAATAAATAAAATTTCATTTTCCAGTTAGCCGCCCTCATTTTATTTAGTATACTGGCATACATAAAGAGATTGCTGCAAAGAAATTTCAATTCTATAGTGAAAAAATATTCATGGAAATAGCAAGTCTTTTAATGGTGTGTTGGCCTTTTTAGAAATGAGATCACAGAGTAGGTATCAGTGTGATCTTCCCATCCATGCTGTGAATTTATCATACAGAATGAAGCCTATCTCATGAGGGTTTAGGGAATGATTTATTTCCCATGCATCTGTCTGGCTCCGAGCAGCAGGATTCCATGGATAGACATGACTCTTTCCCTTATAACGGAGTTATTTTCTGCTGCCTACATTGTTTCTTCTACTGTAGAGATGTAGTGCTAAGGGCTAAACTGTGGCTATCATATGCGATTAGGCTGGCCATTCCCCTGGTGTTTGGTCCTGTGCTTTATGGAGAATTTTCTAAATCACCCTGCCTTTATACCTCAATTGGAAAATGTGCTGCTAAATTTCTCTAAAGTGTCCTATACCAAATAAACTTCAAAGAACATGCAAGTGTCATTGAAACAAGTCATTTTAATTTTCATGATGGCAAGCTTCTTTTTGTTTGGGGGAAAGGTTCATAGGAATGTTACCCACTTCACTATTGCTTTCTTTTATGTCCCACAGCTCAATTAACAAGCAGATAAAATAGTTGAGGCCTTTGAGCTTGTTTGAAAATTGTGTGTAATGAAAAATAAAACACGAATTTTTCAATCAAGAAAATTAGTAAAAAAAAAATTACTAAATTAATTTTGTTGCTTTATTTGCTCTCCTTTGTGTATTGTACTGGGAGGAGGGAGTGAACTCAGGACTTCATACACACTAAGCAAGCATACTGCCCCTGAATTCCAGTCCTAATCTTACCTTTCTACACCAACAAAATCAAGTGCTAAACGACAAATGGCAGTTCAAAGAAACCAAAGAAACATCAAAATAAGCCATGGCATAACTATTAATGTTATCAGATAATGATAATGGCATACATAGAACTGACTCTGTAAAAGAGGAAGGCCTTGAAGTAGTAGTCCTCCTGCCTCAGCTACTATGCTAAGATATACATTCTTGATCACAGACCTCTTTTCTAAAAGATGTTTCATTGCACTGTGTATGTCTTTAACAAACATGGAGATGGTATGGTAACAGCAAATGAGACAGCACTGCAACTGAGGTTGGTAGCAATGACAATAGCACTTATAAGACTGGCATTTAGTTGCCTGTCACAACAAAGTCTAGCATCTTTCAAAGTAGAAGTGGATAATCTTGACATACAATTGAAAATTAGTAGACAATTCAATTGAATTGAGTTGGAGTTTCAGTCGGGATTGCATTGAATCTGTAGATTGCTTTTGTCAAGACAGCCATTTTAACTTATTAATCCTACCAATTCATGAGCATGGGAGATCTTTCCATCTTCAGAGATCTTCTTCTATTTCTTTCTTTAGAGACTTGAAGTTCTTGTCATACAGGACTTCCACATAAAATGAGATATACTGAGACTAATAGAAAAGAAAGTGGGAAAGAGCCTCGAGCACATGGGCACAGGGGAAAATTTCCTGAATAGAACACCAATAGCTTATGCTCTAAGATCAAGAATTGACAAATGGGAACTCATAAAATTGCAAAGCTTCTATATGACAAAGGACACTGTCAATAGGACAAAACGGCAACCAAAAGATTGGGAAAAGATGTTTAACAATCCTATATCCGATAGAGAGCTAATATCCAATATATACCAAGAACTCAAGAAGTTAGACTCCAAAGAGCCAAATAACCCTATTAAAAATGGAGTACAGAGGAGGGACACTCCTTCATTGCAGGTGGGAGTGCAAGCTGGTACAACCACTCTGGAAATCACTTTGGTGGTTCCTCAGGGAATTGGACATACTACTACCTGAGGACTCAGCTATACTACTCCTGGGCATATACCCAGGATGTGCCAACATGTAATAAGGATAAATGCTCCACTATGTTCATAGCAGCCTTATTTATAATAGCCAGAAGCTGGAAACAACCCAGATGTTCCTTAAAAGAATAATAGATACAGAAAATGTGATACATTTACACAATGGAGTACTACTTAGCTATTAAGAACAATGAATTTATGAAATTCTTAGGGAAATGGATGGATCTGGAGAATATCATCCTGAGTGAGCTAACCCAATCACAAAAGAACACACATGGTATGCACTCACTGACAATTGGATATTAGCCCAGAAACTCAGAATACCCAAAATACAACCCACAAACCACAAGAAACTCAAGAAGAAGGAATACCAAAGTATGGATACTTCGATCCTTCTTAGAAGAGGGAACAAAACACCCATGGAAGGAGTTGCAGAGATAAAGTATGGAGCAGAGAGTGAAGGAAGGACAATCCAGAGACTGCCGTACCTGGGAATCCTTCCCATATTCAATCATCAAACCCAGACACTATTGTGGATGTCAGCCAGTGTTGGCTGACAGGAGCCTGATATAGCTGTCTCCTTAGAGTCTCTGCCAGTGCCCAACTAATACAGAAAGAGAGGCTCACAGCCATCCATTGGACTAAGTACATGGTCACCAATGAAGGAGCTAGAGAAAGGACCTAAGGAGCTGAAGCCCCATAGGAGGAACAATAGTATAAACTGACCAGTACCCTCAGAGCTCCGAGGGACTAAACCACCAACCAAAGAGTAAACATGGTGGGACTCATGGCTCTAGCTGCATATGTAACAGAGGATGGCTTAATCGATCATCAATGGGAGGAGAGGCCCTTGGTCCTGTGAAAGTTCTATGCTCCAGTATAGGGGAATGCCAGGGCCAGGAAGTGTGAGTGGGTGGATTGGTGAGCAGGGGTAGGGAGAGGGAATAGGGTTTTTTCCGGAGGGGAAACCGGGAAAGGGGATATCATTTGAAATGTAAATAAAGAAAATATCTAGTAAAAAAGAAAAAAGAAAGAAAATTAGTAGACAATAAATGAATAAATAAATAAATAAATAAATAATAAAATAGGTCCAATTGAACTATCCCTAATACAGAAGAGAGACAGACAGAGACAGAAGAGACAGACAGACAGACAGACAGAGAGAGAGAGAGAGAGAGAGAGAGAGAGAAGAGAAAGGATTACCAGAAAAATTGTCTTAAGATTGCCAGCATGCAGGTGTTGGCTCACTGCAAATCTGATGTCTTGTTATGTGACTCCAGAATCATCCCCTGTCCCCACAATTTGCCTCTGCGGTGTTCACAGTTTATACCAGAACTGTGCCATGTTCATCTTTCAACAAGAAAATCATGGGCTTGGAGGCTGCAAACATCTAAATCAGACATGGTACATGTGCTAAAACCATCAAAGAACTAAAAGTGACTTGATTATTATTCTAAATTCTCTCATGGGTAAACAGTTTGCAAAACAGTTTGCAAGAACAGATGGGAAATGCAGCAGAAAGATGAAATCCTAAGGAAGTGCAAGAGGGTGAACATGGAGTGGACATGGAGATTGCCTTATGGGCTCTATGGTCTTAGCTCATCTGGCATAGTTGAGGGCAGAATCACTGAACTCAAGGTTGTCTCCATAGAAGCTTCCAAAACTAAAAGGCAAAGATAACTAAGATAGATTCTGTAGAACATAATATGCAAAACTATAAACTAACCACAAAGTGTAATAGGTGCAATAAAAATACTAAGAAGTAATTTGATCCACACACATATAGCCAACTGTGTTTTAAAATGGAACCAACACAGCAGAATATTCTTTTCAACAATGGTGCTGAATTATCTAGACATTGAGACTCAAAAAGGACAGTGAATGTCCACACAAACCCTATACATTTCATGACAATTAACTGAAAATATATTCTAGCTCTAACTGTACAGCAGAGGACTATGAAAACTATAAAATGTTTTCTGTGTTACTTTTGATTTGACAGTGACACCAAAACATGATTCAGAAAAATATTACCTAGTAAGCTGTGTTAATTAAAGTTCATTTTTTGTTTGTGTAAGACAATGTGAAGAGAATGAAAGGATGAGCTACAGAGCAGGAAAACATATTTGCAAAGACATTTCCAACAAAAGACTGTTATTGAAATATACAAGAAACTCTTGAAATCTACTAAACATATGACCAAATTAAATAATTTCTCAAAAACCTTAGCCATACACTACTTCAGATAAGGTTTACAAATGGTAAATGAGCATATGGAATATCATGTACCATCAGACAAATGTGAGATAAAATGAATTCCACCAAAACCGTGTATCTTCAGAATGGCCAAAATACAGAACACTGGCAAGCCACAAGCTGGTGACCATGGAATCACAAGGACGATTGTTTGTTGCCAGTGAAATGGAAATCCACACAGACACTTTAGAGAACACTTTGAAGGTTTACCTCCAAAGCCAAACTTAATTTTTTACATTATGATTCAGCAATCATGTGCATCAGTATCTAAACAAAGAAGTCAGAAGCTTATGTATACACAAAACCTTCCACATAGATGATTAGAGCATCTTTTTTCATAATTGCTAAGGCTTGTAAGCTATCAAGATGTCTTTCTTTGGGTGATATAAATATGCCGTCCTACATCAGATAATGTTATCCACTGTTAAAAGAAATAAATTATCAAGCCGTGAAAAGGCATGAAGAGAACTGTGACTTCAGTTTCTTTCATTTTAATGAAATATTTGAGATAATCAAGTTATCATTTTCAAAAGAATCGGTTTTATTTCATTCACACTTTGGGAGGCCCCCTTGTAGTGCCGGAGCACATGATGCCAGGAACAGGTAATGGAGACATTCCCCCATTAATGGGCAAGATGCAAAAGACAATTAGCAGGAGACCATAAACACATATTCTCCTTTAAGGACATGTTCCCAATTAACTTAAAGATCTCTTACCAGGAACCATCTCATGCAGGTTTCACCACTGCCTGTATGTATCACACTGTGGAACAAGCTGTTAGCATTAAGGGTCATTGTAGAGCCAACAATTGAAATATGGAAGAACTTATTAGTAAGTGGAGGGAAGAAAAACATGAAAACTTACATGCTGTGTCATTCTAGAAACACACATTCTATCAAAAGCAATGCTACAGGACCATGGGTACCAAAAGTCAGGGGAAAGAAAAGGGTGAAGGGAAGGAAAATGATTGTTAAGATGGTGAAGACACTATAATCGGACTCTGTAAGGATAGATACATGTAACCATATAATAGTCAAAACCCACAGTATATATAACAACTAGAGTGAATTCTGATGTCAACTCTAGATGTTGGGAGAGTCATGACTACTAATGTGGTGGGTTCACTGATTTTAACAAATGACACAGAGGGGATATTCTGAGAGAAACTGTGCATATGTGCATCAGGAGTTATGCTGGATAACTCTGCACCTGCTCCTCAGTTTTTCTGTGAACCTAAAACTGCTCTAAAATAATGATGTTTTTTAAAATAAACCATCAAGGCTCCCAACACAGAAATTAGCAGTAAAAACATGTAAGCATTACTTCAATGACTAAAGGGAAACATGAAAATTATAAATAGAATCAGATGGGAATTCTAGAGCTGAAAATTATAACACACACACACATTTTTAATTAATTGGGATTTTATAAGCAAATTAGAGCTAGCAGGAAAGCCACTGAGCTCAACCACAGGTCAGTAGAAAGTGTGTAGTCTAGATGCTTCAGTTAGTAAAATACTTGCTATGAACTATAAGGAACTGAGTTCAGTCACCACCATAGGAAAGCTGAGCGCAAAGGTGCAACATGTAATCTCAGAGATGGGAAGGTGAAGAGCGTCTCTGGGACTTGCTGCCCTGCCAGTCAAGCTGAGAAATGTGAGTCAGGTTAAGTGAAAGACTCTCTCTCAGAAAATAAAATAGAGAATGAGTGAAGAAGACATCCAGCATTGATGTCTGGCCTTCTTATTCATACGTTCACATACATGAAAAGATGGACACATGAACATACATGTGTGTGTGTGTGTGTGTGTTATGCAATGTGAAAATTAAAGAAAAATGTTTGGAAAATCCTGTTCTGAAAACAGGTTTCAGAGAGAAACGATAGCAAGAATTGGACAGAAAATTACTTTAAGAAATAATGTGCAAATTGTCTTTAAAACATTGATGGAAATATCAGTTTACAGATAAAGGAATATCAACACTACCACAAAAATATAAAGTTACTGTTCATAGCTATGTATATGTGGGGTTGTTTGTTGAAATGTATTGCAACTCAGTCATTTTGATAATGCATAAGGTAACTGATAAAACATAAACTCTAGGTGCTGAACAAGGAATCAAGCTGCATCAAATGGCCTGCCTAAAATTATATTAAATGTATGAAAATTGCAATTTCTTAGTTGTGACCAGCAGTGAGAATGATGAGAGATGACAATGTGTACTTACATGCAGGAATGTTAAAAAAAAAAAAAAGGCTTTCAGAGAAGAAAGAAAATAGGAAAACATAAAATATTTGTACAAGATTTTTATTTGTAAGATGGTCACTAATATTGTACATGGACACCCATGTATGTAAATGCAGATAATGCAGAGGGACAGGACATACAGTATTAGGAGAGTCTTAAAAGGAGACCCCGTGTTTTCTACAAAGCAGAGGCCTAAGTAAAAGGTTCTGTCTCCAGTATCCAGCTGGCTTCCAAGAAGTCTTTCCTCTCTTGACAGCTTGGTCGGTTTTTACTCCTTTAAAATATGTTGAAGGCAATCCTCCAGTTCTCACAGCCCCCAGGCATTTATGGTGTGGCAGTCCACTCTGAAGGCCACAGGGAGGAAACCAAGGCACCAGGATGGAGCACTGGAAAAGTCATCACAGTACCCCAGAAAGCAGTGCCGTCTGCTTTCCATAATTAGGTCCTGGAATTGTGCAGAACATACAGGACATGGAGGGGAAAAATAGAAGAGAAGTTCTGATTGTTGGAGAGTGCAGGACCTACCCTGTGCCAGATGCCATAGGTTCCTAACAAGAGAACTAGGAAAGCCAAACTAAATTGTCCCTCCAAGAGGATCCTTCTTGTACAAGTACCCAGTGCCCCATGCTGGTGGACGCTCATACCCAAGTCATTATGGGGAACCCCAGCCTTCACACAATACTACTTTTTTTTTCTTTTTTAGATATTTTCTTTATTTACATGTCAAATGTCTCCTTTCCTGGTTTCCCCTCCGAAAAAAAAAAAGAAAGGAAGAGAAAATTAAAACAAAACAAAACAAAACAAAACCCTGTTCCCTCCCCCTCCCCCTGCTCACCAACCCACCCTCTCCTGCTTCTTAATGTGCATTATTAATTTCTTCCTGAAGAAACTGAGAGTGAGGTGAGTGCACATTCTTTTAAAGCAATTGCTTATACCTGCCTTTTTTCCTGACTGTAAAAATGCCGAAAGGCCAAGCTCCTTAATGGAAAAGAAATGATTAACAGCCTTAATTTGTGCTTCAGAAATGCTAACTCCAAATATTTGCCTACTTCAACTCTCCAACAAAATCAACTGGCCCAGTGATGAAACTGATTGGGGACAGAACAAGTTGAGTTGATTGAGGTGACATAGACGAGAAAAATCGACTGTTTTACTTGAAATGATCATGATTATAAAGAGCTATCATAGTAAAAAGGATACTCCAGGAAATATTTGGAAAAGCACAGAATGGTGAGGCTCACACACACACACACACACACACACACACACACACACACACACACACATACACACCTCTGTGTGTCTTTACAGGATTTGATTTCTTCCTAACAGGGATTACAGTCCAGAGACTAATCTAAGATAGCCATACTTTCAGTTTTGAATGAATGGGTTTATTATATGTAGAGCAAACCAACATAAAAGGATAAACAGTAAGTGAGAGATGGATAGAAGGTTGAATACCATCAAATTAGGCATTCAAAACATCCAGCAGCAATTGACTGGGAAGAACCACTGAGGCGGTCAGCTGGCATTCTAACAATCCAAAACAGAGCGGAGTGTTCTCTCAGGTGAAGCTCTTATGGAAAAGAACAAGTGATGGCAGAAAGTAACAGCATCCAGTGAGGGGCTTCCCAATAGCTAGTAAAAACTAACTGAGTACGACAATTGGAGTTTGTGCTCCAAAAAGTCCCAGGCAGAACGGACATATCATCACCAAACCTGGCATCCACAGCATTCAGCAGAAACAGGCTATGGAAGTTGAAGCAAATCAACCAGAGTTCTCAGTTGACCTTTCACTCTGTGGATGAGCTCCCTGCCTCTGAATTTCTTTTCTCTCTCTCACTGTAGATACCTTTATATTATAGGATACACAGTAGTAACATCCGTTAGAACTGATTTTCCTTTTAGTTGTATTCAAGGGCACAGTGATTTTACTCTTGGACTCTTTGGCTGTCTTCTTCCCTCCCTATCACAGAGTTGGTGAGAGATAGCCCATCCCCAAAAGGGGGCACTGGGAGATGTCTTAAGACACATGTGTTAGTGTCTGAAATAAAATGAGGAAATCGATGGGCACTCAAAGAATATATGGAAACTTATTAGAATAATGTACCTTATATAGGGAAATGTGAGAACTTTGAAAGTGTAAATACCTTCAAAATTAACTAATAAATGTACATTCCCTGCCTCAAAACTGTGTTCATGTCTAATGAATTTTGGCAAGCGATTTATAATGTTAATGTGAAAGAGGAAATATAAAAGAATAAAAAATTTGGAAATATGAATATAAACTAAATGCTTGACCTACCAAGTATGAAAAGAGCCTGTAAAGTTACAGTAATCAAATCTGTGTGAGACTGATAAAGGGAGAAATAAATGGAGGAACAGATGCTTAGAAACAAATCCATATAACATATAAGCATAGAATTCTGTTAAGATATTTGTTTTTATTTTATGTATATGAGTGGGTTTTTTTTTATGTTTGTGAGTGTTTTATCCACATGGATGTCTATGCACCGTGAACATGCACAATTCACAGAGGTCAGAAGAGGGGGTTAGATCCTCTGAAACTGGAGTTAAAAGACTGTTGTGTGCTTCCAAGGCAGTACTGAGATCTGAACCTGGGTTCTCTGCAAGACCAACCAGAGTGCTTAACCACTGAGCTATCTCTCCAGCTACAGCATAACGTTTTCAAACAGTGAAGATTGAGTCTATCTTTCAAAACTCCACTTCTTGCTGTAGTAGGCAGCATAGAAAAGCCTACAAATGTCTACATTTCCATGACAGAGTCTTTGCAGATGACAGTAAGGTCCTGAGTATCAAAACAGTGAGGTGAGTTACACAGGTGGTTTCAATGTAATTTCAGGAGATCTTAAAAGCAAGGGGTTCCTGTCTTGAGTCAGTGCCAGAAAAAGGTAAGGGGCATAAGATGCTGTTAGCATTGAGGGCACAGGAATGAGTCAAGGAATGTGGGTAGTGTCTAAAACCTAGAGGACAAGATCAAACACAGCCTGGCCTATAAGCATTAGGGGAAGGAAGACAGCCTTTTCAACACCTTTGTTTCTGCCCATAAGAGCCATGTTGGACTGTTTGGATTATACAGGACTTTTGCGGTAGCATTGTGTTGATTTAAGCTACAAAGTGTTTTAGTAGTGTATTAAAGGCACAAGACACAATTAATAAACTTTGAAGAAGCAAGAATCCCACTTCAAATTCCATTACAAATTTAAATTCTAGAGTAACTAATGAGCTGAACACAACCAAACATTTGGTTAGACAGAATGCAGATGGAGTCGCTTATGTCATCCCTAGCAAGAAATAAATAAGGAAAGAAAGCTGGTAGATTAGGAAGGAAGGGTTATCGCACAGGTAACATTGCCTGAGAGCAACCTGAGCAAATACTGCTAGAATGACAGGGCTCCTATTGAAGCCATCAGACAAACAGTGTCTTTGTAGGGACAGCTACACAGCAGCAGTCTGTCCAACCTCAGACTGAGGTCATCTTTGTTATTGATCATGTGTCAGAAGAGTATTGTTTCAAAATACCTTGTCTAATCCTCCTCAGTTAAAATATAAACAAACAAGCAAACAAGTAAACCACCCTTCCCTTAGTTGAACCTCACTGGACACACTCATATCTAATAAAGATAGGCATGCTGTGCTTTGGTGCTGCCCCAATTGCGACGCTCTTTTCCCCACGTCTGATTCAGCCTTGAATTTAACCCCTCTGCTTCTCTTGTCTGATACTACCCTTGAACGTGCACGTACCATTTGTACACTGGAACAGAGAGATAAAAGAAGCTTTAGTAAGATATTTATATTTCAAGTGAGGAAAGCCCTACAAGCGACACATAACATCCAGAAGCAGTAAAGAAACGGAGAAATTCTATTCAAAAATAAAAATTCTCTGACGTACAAAAATATATTAGGAACAAAGGCAAATTGAGGGAGTCTGTTTCTTATTTATGTAATTGGCGATGTAGTCATAGCTTTACCATACAAATCCAGGACTAGAATAAACAAAATTTGTAATATTAATAGGCTAAGAAAGATTCGACATAACACACACACACACACACACACACACACACACACAAAGCGAAGTACCTCTCAAAACAGGAACACAATGGAGTCTGGAGGATGGAGCTAGGGAGACCACTAACTACTTCACTCATTGATTTGCAAACCCTGAGAGCAGCATGCTTCTTTTGTTTTCCCCAGCAATGCAGATTAAACCCTGACTTTGGTGCACACTCTGGCAAGCACCCTTCTACTGAGTTACTGCTCAACAGGCCCTGCCCCCTTTGAAAATTTAAGACAGAGGCCTATTGTTCAGCCTAGGCTGTTCTTGAACTGATAATCCTCTCACCTCTGTTTCCTGAATAGCTTGAATTATGCCAGTGTACTAGCTTCACATCCAGTTCACTTAAAGGTCACTGATTGAACATGACATTCATATTCAGTGTATGGTATATAAATGTATGAAATAAATACAAAAGTGAAATACGTGCAGCAAACCCTTTCTGTATATGATTTATGTCATGAATAACTAATTGTTTTTCATTTCTTCTTATTAGACAAGATAAACCTAAACCGTCACATACGCCTGTACACACATGCATCAGAGCAGTTGAACTAAGCTAGAGGCACCAAGCTCCATGAATAGGAAATCAGGGCTTTGTACATGAATCTGCCATTTCTGGAAAGCCATGCAAGTCCACTCATATTTTTGGATGAGGAAGGACACCCTCCGGGGATGTTTTCACTTTCACCAAGTTCTCCAACCCCTGGACTCTATCACTGTGAATTCTTCCATACAGTGGTAGTAATACTTAACTTACAAACTTTTTCTTTTCTACCTTATAAAGTTTTGAAGGGATTTATGGGAAGAAGAAATGCAAAGTTGGTGGCTATGAAAAGGTAAATACAAGGGTCCCTCTTCTATCCACCTAGCTCATAGGAGACAAATATTCGAGACTGACAGAGAAAAACTCTACCACATAGACCACACTGTAAAGCAAGATTGCTTTGAGAAAATCCCAGGACCATTCCTTCCAGTGTGTATATCTTTCTTAGGAGTCTAAGAACTCAAGGGACCCTTGTTTAGTAGGTATGTGGGACAGGGGCAAATAACAAAGTTCTCCTCAAAATAAATTATAGAGAATAGCAGTTTTTAGGTGTCATCTCTAGATGCTTTATTGGTCAAATTGTCTCATTTCTAGTAGTAAAAAAGCATGACTTCTCAAAATTGAGAAGAAACATTTCATGGTGCTTAAAAGGCACAGTTTTGTGTTCTGCCAGGTGCAGAATGATAGATGACCTATTTTTCTCCAAAACTAGCCTATCTGATTTATGGACTTCCTAAGAGCATAAGGTGAATATGTATGTAAGACTTCTGACACCTAACACTTGATGAACATCTGTGCCTTCCCTTCTCCTAAAACCTTTTTCTGGAGTCAGCACACTAGCCCTCACCAGCTTTTATATCTAAAATGTCATGATTTTCAGCCCAACTCATTTGTTTATAGGGTGTATGGCAGCTTTTGTATTGAATTGCAGCAAATTTACACCATAGCCTCAAATATTTCCTCTCTGGCCCCTTAAAAGAAGCTCCCTGGACTGTACAGCAGTTGCCATCTCTACCACCTGCTCTCCTGTATCACAAAACTATTAGATACATAGGAAAGGAAGTATTCCTACTAATTGCTCATATGCATTTATGAATAAGGGCTTTCTTTACACCACCATTGCTAATTATACTTGCAACTTCATCTAAGTGTTTTTTGATGGAAAATAGCTTCTGCATAAATGTTAAGCTTAATTTACATGTTTTTTATATTTTACACATCTTTTATAAGAAAGGCCCAGATGCTTTCAGTACATTCCTAAAAGGGAAGCTTAGGTGAAAAGGATCTTAGCCAGTGAGATATTTGGCTTCAGGTGGTAGAACTCACAAATGATCATGGTTCAGACCAACCTGACTTACCGCTAAGAAGAGGTAGGTTACACAGTGTCTCCAAGGACTCTGTTTATAGCCTTCTTTTAGGTCATCCTATGGGTCTGGGATATTCATCCAAATACACTATTGCTTCATGATACCCTCACACACCCACTACCAGAAGCATGAAGTGAGGTGACATGAGGTGAGGTGAAGAGAATGACAGGAAGAAAATGTTCCTACTCCTTTTCTCATTGAAGAGAGATTTTCCTTCACCCAGAAATTCTACAAGCTTCCAAGTTATCAGTCATTGCCCAAACCCAAATCATAGAAATCTTTTTTACCTACTAAGAATGCTGGGAAATGAGTATGTGTGTTGTTCCTTTGTGTTCGGTCTTTACAGAGAATTGTCAGTGTGGAATGTCAGTTGCCAATAGCCTATGTCAAGACAGTTCCATCTAGGTAGGGCATGCATCTCAGTCTCTTCTCTCTGAGGGGGTCCTTGCTGTTTTCCCCTGCCATATTGTACTGGCTAGTTTTGTGTGTCATCTTGACACAAGCTGCAGTTATCACAGGTAAAGGAGACTCCCTTAAGGAAATGCCTCTATGAGATCCAGCTATAAGGAATTTTCTCAATTAGTGATCAAGGTGGGAGGGCCCAGCTCACTGTGGGTTGTGCCATGCCTGGGTTCTATGAGAAAGCAAGCTGAGCAAGCCAGGGGAAGCAATCCAGTAAGCAGCATCCCTCCATGGCTTCTGTATCAGCTCCATCCTCCAGGTCCCTACCCTGTTTGAGTTCCAGTCCTGACTTCCTTTGGTGATGAACAACAATGTGGAAGTGTAAACTGAATAAACCCTTTCCTCCCCAACTTGCTTCTTGGTGATGATTTTACGTGCAGGAAAACAAATACTAAGACACATATTTTCCTAGAATTATGGATACTGGTTTTCAATGGTCACTAGGAGAATCTGGGTTGGTATGATTCTTCATGTTCTCTATTATTTTGTCAACTGTATCCTTTGATATCTGAAATGGGGTGGGCAAATCAAACCTTAACATTTTAGTTCATGGAGAATGTCAAAGGTAGCTATGGATAGCCACAAGGATGTAGCTAATTTGTTCCTAGTGGGTGGAACTCAGACAGATTATTTGTGTTGTTTTGAACCTTCGGCAGTCATTTTCCTAAAATGAGAGGGCTCTTCACCAAACACTAAGCTCAAAACTAAGATTTTATACTCCCAGCTTGCCATCAATGAAATAGGGATGCCTTGATCCTTCCTTATCCAACATCCTCTTGTTCCTTTAATTCATGGCATTTGAGTGATTATACATAGCACATACCTCTCCTTCCCTTTGAACTATAAATTCTGTTTGGATAGACCTTTACTAATTTCAGTCAAAAGTCTTCCTATCTCTACCACCTACTCTCCATAAAGAGCTCCGTAAAAATAATATTATTGATAAGGATTTGAAATATATATGTATATATGTGTATGTGTGTGTATATATACATACATATACATATATCCTCCAAGTAACCCAGAATCAAGTCCCTTATTTGAAATGATATAGTATACAGAACCCACACACATCTTCCCACATCTTTAAATTATGTCTAATCTAATCTAAATCATGGCTCATCTCTATTTGTATTTGAGGTCATTGATTTTGACATGGTCAGTTTTAAAGTGTATTTACTTATAGTATTTACCATGTAAATAGTTGATATATTAAGTTGTTTAAGAAATAGTGGTAGTATGCTCAGTAGAGATCCTTTTTTTCTGATATTTTCAATCTTCACTTGATTGAACTTGTAGAGGAAAAAGATGGATACAGAGGGCCAAGTTCCCACTTCTGTAATATGTAACCTTCAATGTTAAATGTATTTTCAATACATTGAAATCTCTCTTATGACAGAGGTTAAGTTATAAGGATATTTGGCTTGCTGACCATGAGTGGTCAATTCCTGTGTCTCATCTCTGTTTGTACTTGAGGCCAATGGTTCTGGTGATTTAGGAGACACAAGTCTTCATAATATTAATACAGCTCCTCTGCTCCATCAGCTGGGGCTCCCAGTAGTCTAAAATAAGATGGGCCAGCCTCTTCTTGCACTGGAATCATACAAGATGCCTAGAGCCTCTTTTTCCATGTTTTTTTTAAATTAGAAACAATTCTTTAATATGAACAGTTAATAATAGTCTAATAAAGTGTCATAGGCAGCAGAATATAGCCACTAATGTATCCCAGGGTAGATGAGATGCTAGTAGGATGGAACCACTAACCGTATTTCCTGATTAAAAAATAAGTAAAAAGAGGATATTGCTATGGAACTAATTAGTGAGTAAAATTCTAGAACCATAAGACATTTGGCATAAAATCATGAGGAAAACCAAAGTGCTTTGATTTACCCCACAACCTGAAAGAAACCCCTTCTGCCAGGCAGCAATAAGTCTTTTTCCAGAAATGACATCACAACAGATTTACTGAAGAAAAAAGACCCTCTCTTCTCTGCTGCCCTCAAGCAACCTGAGATAGTCAGTTTTTACTGAAACCACATACAGTTCAAAAAACAATAGCTATAATTTGTTGAGAGCATTACTCACACGTGCCAGAAGTGTGCTTAACTCTTCACACACATGCCTTTGAGTCTTACTGAGAAGGAAATGGGTACAGTGGGCTTGCCAACGTATTCCCGCTTTAGTTTAGACTTTACCTCTACTATGATTATTTCTAAAGTTCACACTTTTTCCCTAACTTGGGGAAACAAATCTTTAAAAGCAGGGCCATAAGACAGACATGGTTATGCACAATTGTAATTCCAGCTAGACCAAGGCAGGAGGATCATGAGCTTGGGGCCAATAGGATATAGGTAGTGAGACATACACAGAGAGAGAGAGAGAGACAGAGACAGAAACAGAGACAGAGACACAGAGAGACACACACACAGAGAGAGAGGCAGGGGGTGCTCTAACTCAGGACTATAGCACTTGCCTGGTAGCATATATAATGGTCTAGGTTCATTCCCCAATACTACACACACAAAAGAAGCTCCACAATGTCTTTTGACATATATTGATCAGCTTTCTATTCGCATGGTTAGCATATAACGGAAAAATGTTTACTTGTGTTCACAGTTTTGTAGATTTTAGTTCATGACCAATTAATTCCACTGGGCTGGTACTCTCAGGGAAGCAAGATGCCTGGTAACCTTAAGACTAGAAGGGACAGTCTAGACTCAAGACTAGAAGTGAAACAGGAAGATGCTGATATCCCACAATTCCCCAGAAAAATATGAACTTAGTAACTTAAGACATTCCATGAGACCAGCACATTTTAGAGCTTTTAGCACCTTCAAACAACACTCTAGATTAGGAACCTTTGCGGGGTCCATGGACTTCTTGGAGACCTTCTAAATCTAAACCTTGTCATAATGCAATGCATTTTGTAATTGCTGGTGATTATTCTAGTCCATGTAGACAAACATACTTTGCACAGATGATTCTTCTATCCTAGGTGAACCACATATGTATGTATGAGGCGAGGAGTTGATGACACACTATGACCTCTGTTCAACTTTACTGAGATGAGGAGCAGTTATAAGAGAGCTTACACATCATTCATTCATCAACAGTCCCTAGTACTAATCTCCAAGCCTTTGGTGAGTTTGATGTCTGTGATGCTAAAATTTCATGGGCACATGTCCAGGCTCCAGTCCTGAAGGACATACATCCTCACAACCTGTTATTTTATCATAATTTCTACACTACCCCTATCCCCAGTAGCAACTCTATGAATGCCCTGATGCTACTTATTCTATGTAGGGGCTCACCAAGAGAGGTGACTGTGAGCCCTAGGCAGTTGTTCATTCACCTACAATGTGTATCTGGTCAGTCTATACATGTTCACTCTGCATCAGATGGAATTGCTGAATTGGGGGAAATGAATGCACCTTTGCTGTCTATCTAGTGATTGAAGATCACTGTGAGCTAAACTTGAATTCAGTCTGTCTGTCTGTAAAAGAGCTTGGGTTCCTTGTGGCACAGCTCATTCTAAAATCTTGTATATGAATGTCTCAAAGATGCCTCCTAATGTTTAATAATTCTGCCTCAGGGGTTCCACAGCTTCATTGCAAGGTCAAAACGAGGAGCATCATATGATGGGCACCTGGGAGCTGGGGAAAGAGTGGTGTAGCTGGCTCCTCAAAGGCCCAACTCACATCACTGCTGCTGCTTAGAAATGCTCCCTCCAGCCTCCTCGCTGGGAGCTAGTACTGCTCATTAGCGATGCTGCTAAAGGCACAAATGGTAGGGCAGACATGCCAATGAATCAGGCTGGAAAGGGAGGAATTCAGGCATCCTCTAGTAGCTTGAGCAGCTGACGCTCATGTTGAGGGTGTACACATATGCTGAGTAGCTGGGAAGTTCTCCCTGCTATATCATTATCTAGCCTAGAGGAAGACCACCCTTTTGTAATAGGTGTAAGCCCCTGACCGACCCATCTTCAGAATGTTACACAGTGTCTGATTCTCCACTGAGCCTTTGAATGCAATGTCACTTGCAACTTAGGCCAATTAATGTGATTTTTGTTTCTCTATTCATTTAATCAAAAGGAAGATGATAGTATGGCCATAAATCTGGACAGATCAATGGCTGTTTTGTCTTCTGCTATACCATCAGATCAATAAACTGTGTGCCATGCACTGTCCTAGGATTTCAGTCACAGTGGCCACTCTGAGCGTTGTCATAGCAGCATGCAATGTTGTTTAAACCTAGGGCTGAGGCCCAGGAGCTTATGCCACAAAATCATAAACAAAGCACACAGGATGCAATCCCTCTTTTGTGGAAAAAAGTCATCTGTTCAATAAATTTGCCGAAGAATGGAAAGAACAGCCCAAGAAGGAAGATTCAGAGCCCTGTTCCTCCATTAGAAAAAATTCCAGGTTGCAATCATGACCATGCCATCTGCCCAGCAAGGTGCTCATCCCCGAGGAACTATTTAAAATGTTCTCTCTTCATGTTAGCCACACTCCAGACAGTTGCTCAGTGTAGGCTTTCATTTCACCTAAGCTATGGAGGGTACCAGAGATGGTTTTGACTGACAGTTCTGAACAGGGTCAGCTGAATACTCTCGCAGTGCATCGGGACTCTCAGGACCGTGCAGCAGCTCTAACTGGAGCACCCTGGCTTCATGCCTAAAGGAAGAACCATCTTTTTCCCCATACTTAGAAAAGTGACAACAAGGACTCACATCACACGCACACACCCACAAAATCCATAGGTTGTAACTTGTGGGCATTTAAATTTGCTTTCTATAAAAATGTAGAGATATGTTAAATACTATGCATTACTGAAGCTGAAGACTGAATTAAACAGCCCTTTGCAGGTGGCAAAGCCTTTAAGGTGCCCAGACATGAGTGTTACCATCCATGTGAGAAGAGGATATGGAAAAATAATTCAATTTTAAAAAACTCTTTTTTTTTTCTGTTATTTTGGCATCCAATGCACCATATCATCGGTGAGCTAACTGTTGCCGGCCACCCACTCACACATTCCATGTCAAAGAGTCACATCTGTCAATCAGATCCGTGTCTTCTTAATCTTTTCTCTTTTGTACAAATCTTCAGCAAGTCCCAGAGATGACTTTATATACCAGGCAAACAGTTCCGCTGAGAGGCTGTAACCAGATGTGGACTTCAGAGAGCCTCAGTAGATTGCCTATGTACTCAGCATGCCCAGAAGTGTCTGGGAGTTGTCTGGTTCTGAGTGGGAAGGCAGGGCCTCTACCATCTGTTATGATCCAAGGAACCCAACTGACTGGGTGTACTGCTGCAATATGGGCATTCTCTCTGTCCATATGCTGAGTTTCAATCCATGTTAATGAAGAAATCTCCTGTCCTTGTCTTGACTTATGGGGCAGTAAGAAGCACAGAACAAAAGTAAAGCTCCTAACTATCGTTGTCTCAACTTGGGGAGAAGAAATTCCATACAGTAGAGGTTGATAGGTAAAGAAAAGATAGTATTAGGGAATTATGCCAGAATTGAAAGACTTGAGTCCATGTTTCCACCATATCAACTTTTCCACAACTAGTGATTTGATCTCTTTGATTTTCAGGCCATTAACTGCGAATGCAGCAGGTCATAGGAACTTCCTCTAGGGAAATCTGAGTGAACGGAGCCATGTACATGAAGGATGCTTTTGGAAATAAGCTTTGATCAGAAGGTGATATAAACAAATGTCACCCTTGGCTGGTTTAGTGTTGACTGAGCATGAACATGTGTATGAGCCACCAGGATGGCTACAGAGCAGGCAAGCTTCCTTTTTCACTTAAAGAACTCCACCTAGAACATTTTCCTAGAGTCAGACCTGGATGTGGCAGAGGTTCCTAGAAAGTTCCATCTGTTTCTTCCTCCACAAACTGAAGGCTACAGGTGTAAGATGAACAATTCCTTCAGCAACATAAGAATGGAATTAGGCAGCTGAGTATTGAAATCATTTTCTCAAAAGTTTGCCTGTGACCTTGGTAAATTTTATTAGTAACCTTTTGATTCTGGCTTATAAGCACTAGATTTCCTCTTTCTGAGCATTGTTCTCGGGTGTATTATAGAAATTTCCATAATCTTAGAACTAAGAACTCCCTTCAGCAGGATTCCAGCTCTATCAGGTAAAGTAGATCTTCACTACTTGTGGGTCAGAACCATGTGCTGTCACCTGCATCAGTTTCCTATGACATGAACCAATTCCAAGATGATCATGAGAAAGCCACTCATTTACTTCCGCCCATATCTTTGAATTACAATTGGCCACCATGATGCTAGGTTTACTGATTGGGCCACTACAATGGTGAGACTGTCAGCAGGGAAAGAGTGTTCATCCAGGTCTGCTCAGTCTCCAGTATCTTCATTCTTACTGCTCTAGGACAGAGGCCTGGATTGGTTCAGAGTACTCTTTTGGCTTCTTATAAACCATATCAAGACTCTTACCACATGGCCTTCCACTGATAGAAGATCTGCCTTCTGTCGAATCACTTTAATTTATACATCCATGACTTTTCTAGGTGTGGCCTGAAGTAAGATTCAAAGGCCCCTGTGGTTGGGTTAGGCCTGTTGGACAAGCTCTCCATCTCAGCGTCAATGCTGTAAGCCGTCAACTACCTCTGCAGAACGCTCACCAGCATGATGTCGGTCCATTCCCTTCAGTGACTTATAGCAGCTTAGAAGAAGAAGGGAAGTGGTTAGGGCCATCGTCAGAATTCTACTTCCATTAGCACACAAAAATCCATGCAACATAGTTTACTAAAAGTATTGAAAACAGTTACACCATATCAGAAAATTTTAATTGCCAGGTCCTGTCTTTCCAGGAGACAGGATTTGCAAATACCCACAGCCTCTGGTTGGCTTCCTCAAAATGAGTGAATCCCCCATATTCAAATACTAATTCTTAATTCTCAGGATTGTGGTCTGCAAACTTTGGGGTAGGAGAAGGGGCATATACATTCTACCAATTTGCCTTTGGATGACTCTAGTATCACTAAGGGGTGGTTTCCTCTGAATGTATTATGTGAACTGACTAGAACTAGTCTGACCACCTGGAGGACTTGTCACATGTGGGTATAAATGGTAACATCACCATGGAGGTTCATCTGGGAGACCCCTGATCATCATGGAAGGATATTCTCAGCCCATGACTTTCCTTGTATTAAAGATTTCCAGTATCAAGAATACTGCTTGATATAATGAGGGATCCAGCAATAGAAAGATGAGAATCACTGTTTTACTCCAAAGAAATGACAACAGCTGGTTCTTATATCTCATTAATAAGTAGCAGTTATTTGTAGAGATGGCAGCATGCTTCATTTCTATAGAGACAATTTATGCATTAATTGAAGCAGAGTCTGAGAGTCATCAACAGATCTTGCAATTCCCAGTAAGCAGGCATTATCTGAGTCCCACGTAACCAGCAGGTACACAGATAGCTGAGAGGCCATAGCAATGATGGGTAGCACATTCTCAGAGCACTGGTCCCCTGAATTCATAGGGAATCTGGAGGGCTGTAGCTGATCTGGTGTGTTTGAGCTCAGGTTTCCACTTCTCTCTGCAGTTCAGCAAAAGTCCTTGTCAAGCTAGGATATTAGTAGCCATCATTCACAACTGGATGCTTTCACAGCTGATCCCTACTCTGCTGTCTAACAGGTCCAGAGGTTGGCCTTCCTGAGCTGGGTGACGAAGGTCATAACTAATAAGACTTCACAAACAGCTTGTAAGTGGGATGTTATTGAAATACTAATTCATGTTTTGCTCTGGTTGATGGTAAACCCTGCTGTCTCTCAACCTTTCCCAAGAAGAAAACTATACTAAAGCTCCTTGCCCACACATGGGAAATAGAGGGGACTTCTGGTGAACTACAATTGCCAGACACCGAGAAAAGACCTATCCTTCCTTCTGTGTTCTGGAAATCCAATGGGTATTGACCAGACAGGAAAGAAATTTGGATTCTCTCCCAAGCTTGGAAAATGATCATAACATGGGGAGCTTCAGACAGTCACTGAGGGACCAGGGACGTTTTTACCAGTGACAATATGACAACACAACAACTGATGGCCCCTTCACTAACCTTGATACATGACCTACAGTCCTAGACATTATTAATTTAAGAGCTTCTCCAAGCTGAGAACAGGGAATCTGGGCTTACCCTGTCCAATATCCATCTTTATTACTATCTCCACCTCCAGCTCCGGCCCCCTAAGCAAGATCCTGATGGCATGTCACAGTTGCAGTAGTATCCACTGCCACTGTCTCCACCTATAAAAAGGCAGGACTCTAGCAAGATAGCTTAATTAAAAAAATGTTTGCCCACTGGGCAGTGGTGGTGCACACCTTTAATCCTAGCACTTGGGAGGCAGAGGGAGATGGGTTTCTGAGTTTAAGGCCAGCCTAGTCTATAGAGTGAGTTCCAAGACAGCCAGGGCTATACAGAGAAACCCTATCTCAAATCCCCACCACCAAAAAAAAGTTTGCCATTACATGAAGGCCTGACTTTGGATCTACAACATTCCAATAAAAACCTTGCACATGTCCATAACCACAGGTAAATCCCTGGAGTTTGGTGGATAGTCAGAATGCCTAAATTAGTAGGCTCCAGCATTAGTAAGAGACCTTATCTTAAACATGAGGTAAAGAGGATTGAAGAAAATACCTAATGTTGAGCCCTGGCTTCCACATTTATGAGCAAACATGTGCATCCATAGCTACACACATACATATGATCATGCAACACATGCACACAAAGGCATAACTCACATGAATGGCAGAGCCCCATGGCCACTGTTTTAGTTAGGGTTTCTATTCCTGCACAAAACATCATCATTAAGAAGCAACTTGGGGAGGAAATGGTTTATTCACCTTATACTTTCATATTGCTGTTCATCACCAAAGGAAGTCAGGACTGGAGCTCAAGCAGGTCAGGAAGCAGGAGTTGATTCACAGGCCATAGAGGGATGCTACTTACTGGCTTTCTTCCCCTGGCTTGCTCAGCTTGCTTTCTTGTAGAACCCAAGGCTACCAGCCCAGTGATGGTACCACCCACAATGCCCCCCACATACACACACACTGCCTTGATCACTCATTGAGAAAATGCCTTACAGCTGGATCTCATGAACGCATTTTCTCAAGGGAGGCTCCTTCCTCTGTGGTAACTCCAGTTTATGTCAACTGGACACACAAAACCAGCCAGTCCAGCCACCATCTCTTACTTTTCTGTGATGTTCATTATTTGTTATGGGAGTCAATAGAAAAATGGCTTCCTTAGAGTCAGCCATGCCCTCCACACCATATTCCATAATCTCTTTCCACTGGAAACCTGTGCATCACAGAGAAGCTCATGGCTATGAATATGCATCATCTTGCTCCCCCAAATACTAGTGACTCAGGATAAATAAGCAAAACAGTAACATAGCTGTCTAACACAATCCCTGCACACACTGCATGCTAACAGTGGTGCAAACCCACCCTGTGCTGTAAGGATGTCCCTGACCCAGCCTTCTGTGCTCTCACAGTAGACATGACTACCATTGGACTGAGCTGCCTGTTTGCGGAAACAGATGAGAAACAATGATGTCAAAAGCAGATGCCAGAGACATTATCATAGGACATTCTCCCCCTACCCTCCAGCCCTCTTCGTCTTTTGAGATGAGTCTTCAAATACCCAAGGACAGCATTGAAGTTTCTACATAACCAAAGGATTGCACTGAACTTCTAGTCTTCCTTTATTCACCTTCCTAGTGCTGGCATTATGGGTATCATACCAAATTTTATGCAATGCTAGAGATAGAACCCAGGATTTGTGTATGGTAGACAGGCATACTGCCAACTGAGGCACATCCCTGACCCCTAACGTTCATTCTTACTTCATAAGGACAAATCGTCTTCAGAGACTTGAATAGGAGCTCCATAACCCTTACTCTGCAGCTAGGATTGATAATGCTCTTGATACCTCAAACTCATCTCCTGGTATCACGGTACTATTGTGATTATCTAAGAGGATGGAGAGTCAATTGAAAAATTGTCTACATCAAAGTAACCTGTAAGCAAGTCTCTGGTGCATTTTCTTAATAAATGATTGATGTGGGGATGATCAGATTAACTGTGGGTGGTACCATCTGTGGACAGGTGGTAAGAAATAAGAAACAAATAAGAAAACAGGCCGAGTAAACCAAATGAACCAAGCCAGCAAGGATCACTTGTACATGGTTCCATTACATGCCCTGCCTCGAGGTTCCTACTCTGGATGCCTGTGCTAATCTCCCTCAATAATGGACCATGATGTAGATGCTTAAGCAAAATTAGCCCTTTCCTCCTCAACTTGCCATGATCCTCCTCAACTTGGTCATGATCTTTGTCACAGCAAATACAACACAAAGTAAACTGTAACAGGTACCTTTGCACAGTCGGCATTTAGTGTTATTCTGAGTCTTCCTGACCTGCAAGAAATAAGAGCCATAGGTGACCAGCTCCAGCCACAGCACTAAAGAGAGAAACTCTTCACTACTCCAAGCCCTGATCTCAGATCAGCAGCCATCATCTGATCATCTCTCATCTCCCATCATTTCCTGAGTTTTCTCCTCAGGCCAGAAAAGGAATGGGGCTCAGAGAGCTCTCTCTAGCTTGCTATGTACAATTACTGCTATTAATCACCTCTACACTCCACTGTGCAGGAAAAACAAGACATAAGTAAGCCAAAGATTGCAAAAAGGAGATGGGAGCCAGAAAACTGCCCTTGGAGTCACACCAGATTGCCAAGTTTATGTTTTCAACTCTAATGAGAAAGAAATGCCCGTAGAGAATTCACCTAGGATGTCCTAAAATGACTAAACCCTAGGAATGACTGTAGCCGTTTGCAGGTATATTTTTTTTCCTATGGATTATTACACATTGCAGCTCTATAATGCATTTTGGTTGCCTTTACACTTTTATTTTGTTCTGTTTGCAAGTATTCACAAAAATGCACATTAAAGTAGGAAGCAAATCCCTTAGGCCACTATATGAATGGCCTACCCAGAGGTCAGGTATTCCCATCTTAGAGAGTTGAAAATCAGGTTTTGGAGGATTTCTTCCAGGTCAAGATGGAGTATGACTAGCCAACATCCAGCTGTTCCGTTTCCTCCATGCCACGTTCCCTGTCTGGTCCCAGAAACCTCCCTGTATTTCTCTTGTCTACGTTTGCTTCAGTTCCAGCTAAATCTTCCATCTGGTCCACCTACCAGCACTTCCCATCTGTATTAGTCTATACCTTTAGGCCAATAAGATGATCCAACCCACAATGAGTTATAAGTCAAAGAGACATACACAAAGTTCTGCCCCAAAGTCAAGGAACAAAATCCTGTGATGACTTTCATGTTGGCAGAGTGCTGAAGTGGCACAGAATATCACATGACAAGACAAGGAGTGCTACGTAGGGAATCAAAGACCCAGATAAAAATATGTCTACCTACATAATTAACTCTAAGACCTCTCTGTACTAGGCCCATTAATACAAAACTATTTTGCATACTCTGACAAGGGCCAATCAACTGCTCAGTTTTATAGAGCTGCTTTCATAACATAGTCACATGTCTAATTCTGCTGCGCATTCGTCTACCTACCTGACTTTTTCAGGAGATTGTGAGGAGCTGGGAGTAATCTGAATTTAGATAACTGGTTTCTCTCAAGCCTGGAACAGGTAGGTGTTTAAGGTAGATTTCTCTTACCCCTCTACCTCCCTCCTTGTTTTCTTTCTTGGTATTAGGGGTTGACCCAAGTGTCTCATGCATGCTAGGTAAATGTTCTACCACTAAGCTATAACCCCATTAATCAGCATGTCTCTCCATGGGATGGTATACCATGAAGGGCCTTACCAAATGCCAGTTCCAATTAGCTTCTTGGTCTCTCTAGAACCAGGAGTCAAAAGTCTTTATAAAGTTTTCAGTCTTCTATCCTTTGCTATAGTAACAGAAAATAAGTTAAGACAAGATTTTTGTTTATTTTTGTGGTGGTTTGTGATGTTTTAAATCAGAATTACATAGACAGAAATATGATCAAAGGGGGCATGAGGCTATATTCTTCCCATGGGAAGTACAGATAATTAAAAATTGACATCTCTGAGCACCCTGAGCTCTTGCAAGGCCTCTTATGGCAAAAGTGGGCATAAACTGCTTTTCTAGAATGTGCTTAAACTTTTCTGTAACAAATGTTATTTGTGGAGTTCACAAGATGGCTCATCAGGTAAAGACACTTACTGCCAATACAAACAACCTGTGTTTGATCCCCGGACATCCACATGGTATAAGGGGAGAACAAATTCCTGCAAGTTATCTTCTAACCTCTTTGTGTACACAGGGCCACAGGTACATAGTGTTAACATACAGATGTTAACCTAGATAAAATCAATAACTGCTTAAGTAAGCCAGAGAGTTGCATGCCATCAGTCTTTATACAAGCCATCTTACAGCTAGCTATACTGTCATACAGGACACTCCCAGAGCTTTCCAAGCTGTTGCTCTTTGTCTTGGCTTTCCCTACAGTCACAGCTCCTCTGTTTCTACAGGCTCCAAGTGAACATGAGATAACCTGCCTAGAACTCACCCTCATGAGAGATAAACAGCCTAAGTACTATGTGCATCCCTACCTCCTGCTACAACACACACGTGTGTTTCCCAGACAGAGTATCTTTTGGCCCTGTCTCTGATGTTACCTACTTCTTTTCCACATATCTGTCAGATCCAGCTTGCATTAAGGTTTTTCTCAACTGGGGGCTAATTTCTAGCTTTTCAAGGACATTTTGTATCCTGCCACGTTTGTAGAGGAAGTCAGTCACAAACTTTCATTCTTTCCTGCCCCCAAATTCATGATGGTATGTAACTAAATATGTTATCTTTTGTTGGACCATGAAAAGCAGTCTGTGTTCTGGTTGAGCGAGGCTTACTCTGGAGACCCAGTAGAAAATTCTACAAGGGACGGAGCAGTGAGCTATGCTCCCCGATATTAGGTGCCTGACACCACAAGGCCTCCATTATCCTATTGATCAATCGTGTAGACAATGCCCCAAGCTCCTAGTATTCTGGCTGGACTCCACCTCCACAGTCACCTAACTACAGCCAGGTATGCATGCCCTGCCCCACAGTTACCTGGCAACACTGGCAACAGCAAGGTAGCCCAGCCCACTATAAAAGGGCTACCCCTCTTCTCTCTCTTAAGCTCTTGCTCTTACTCTCACCTCTTGCCCTCTTTCTCCCCCTCCTTTCTCCTGTCTCTCCACATGGCTATGGCTGGCCTCTACTTTTCTACACTCCCTCTCTCTCTGTCTCTGTCTCTGTCTCTGTCTCTCTCTCTCTCTCTTTCTCTCTCTCTCTTTCTCTCTTTCTCTCTCTCTCTCTTCTAAAACTATAGACTGCCTCCTTTCATCTAGACTTGCTATGTTGGAAAAAATGGCTTAGGCCTTCCCCTAAAGAGCAGCATCTGATCTCTAGCAGGAAAGTCTCCCAGCGTTTCGAGTCTCCAGACCAGATCAAGGACTCTCACCCCACTTGAGAACTACCCAGAATCTCCTTCCCACCCCCTTTTTCCTTTTGGTCCTGGGCCACTGCCACCCTGGAACCCCCACCCGTTCTCAGCTCTTTCTTGATGTCCAGCGATGTCCTGGGATTCCCAAGATCTAGAACCTGTTGTCCTTGGCCTCTGTGAGGCTCAGGACCCTAGACTGCTCCCTCCCACCCCCTACCCCCCCCCCCGAGAACTGGGGTTATGTGGCTTCCCACAGCCAAATGCCCGCCCAGCGGCATGAAGAGGGCACAGCAGTCTCCAGCGTCTGCCCATTCAGGGTCTCCTAGTTCTGGCGGGACTCAAGTTTCTTCCACCCCTTTATTAACCCACAGCCCAGCACCCTACCATCTTTGCCTCATGACAGTTGTTGGTTACGAAGAAAGGATGCCCTGGATAGACTAAGGTCTGAGCTATATATGACAACAATGAGCTCCTCGTACCAACGTGCCAGCTACTACAGCCACCTCTACACAAACACTCACAAACACGTCATCACACATGCACATGAGTACTTACACAGTCATGCATTCACACACATGCAGAAATGAACATACTGTCTCACCCCCTTATACAGTGTCTCCTACACACATTCAGACATGCATACACCTCTCATCCTCTCATACAAATGATATATACACTCACTGTACTTACACACAGTCATTCACTCTCTCTAGGAAGTTGCATACTTTCACACACACACATACACACACATGTACACACACACTGTACTCTACTCTTTATCTTGTATGTTACACATGTATATATTCTTAAATATACACACAGCTTTGTCATGCACCCTTTGTGTTCTGTATCAAAGGTTCCTTACCGGGTCAGGTTACTGGATTTCCTCATCTACCTCTGCTTTGCCTATAATCCATCCTCCCTCCCGACTCATCATGAAAAGAGTTCATCATGAAAAGAGTCCAATCCCTAACCCACTTCTCCAGAGAAGAGCAGGTAGAGTAATTGCCTTTATGTAGGGCAGCCTCTGCCTACTCTTGGGAAGTGCCCTCATTTCCTTCAGGATAGAGGTTTCATTTACCCTCTGGCCCTACCTGGCAACAACAGCACAACTTCCTTCTGTCCAGGCCTACAGTGAACCCTGCAATTCTGTCAGAACTGCTCTGGCATTATGGGGATGGTGGGAGACTATTGAACAATTCTCTCATATCACATGTGACCCTTAAGGGACCTCTTCCTAATGTTACCCTTCCACCAGAATGCTTTCTTGCTTCTTCATAGACAAACATGCCTAGCTCTTCTGGCCCTTACTGCATCACCATCTTCTCATTCTCAATCATCTAGCTAGCCACATGGCTGTTCTAGCAGCTTCCCCTTTCCCTAAGGTGTACTCTGGAGCATTAGCCCATCCCCTGCAGTGGCTTTGTGGGAGATAGGTCATATCTAACATGTTATATTGAGAGCCCACACTAGTCCGGTACTCCACCAAGGCTTCTTAGTGCTCATAGTATATCCCAAGTCCTTGCTATACTCCATGCAGCTCTTCACAGATATCCACAAACTCTAGATGCACATGGGTCACCCAGTGTAACTGGCTGCACTGACATACCTGTTTTCTGTGCCTCAAAATTCCAACTTTTAATAGCTACAGGACCTCTTCCCTGACCTTCTGTTATATGGTTTTTATCTAGGAAAACAAACATCTACTCATCCCCAAAAGACATTGGTGTCAGACCAAAGAAATTATTCCAACCAAGCAACCTTAGAGAACCAGTGAGTATACTGAGGTCACTTACAGGAGTGTGAGGGAGTCAAAGCTATGTGTAGCACTAAAAGCTACCCAGACAGCCCTTGTGTCCTTGGAGCTCCCTACGTTACTTGTACACAGCTTCTCCACTATGTCCCCATCTCAGAAATTGTTACTGGTTATATAACAATGAGAGGTACCTTGTCAATCTTTCCAGCTTAAGAGACCTCCTGAGTTGTAAGTTTTATTCATTTCCTAAGTCTTAACATGCCTACCTTCAGTGGGGTGCTGCAGTTTGAGAGGAAACAACCACCAGACAGACACCTTTCCTCTACCTGGATGATGTATGGTTGATTCTTGGAGTTTAGGATTGGATCTCAGGTCACTTTCCCTAGATCTCCTCTGATCATCATTGTAGCATGAGGCACTTACCCAGACTTGTTTTACACTTAACTTCATATTTTTCCTTTGCCCAATGTGTGTTTTAATATAACAGTTGCTCTCTTTCTCCCCCCCTGAAAGCCCCTGAGTACGGGAACCAAGTGTGTATCTCATTTCTAGAACTCAGAAGTATCTGGAATATACAAGGCAGTCGATAAATATTTGTTTAAAAGAAGTGATTGAATAACTGAGTGACAAATGCCAACATTTTCTACCAGAGTCTCTTGACCTTGGAAGCAGATCAGCACTGCATATGAGTGTCAAAAAAATATGAATACCAAAGTCTCATACCCAGAATTCCTTATTTAATTGTTCTGGGAGAGGTCATAGTATTAGTGTTTATTAAAAGCTCTAATTTGAGTTAAATGTGCACTTAAACTTAAGTAAGTTCAAGTAGGGTCTGCTGGCATGAGTTTATAATTCTAACTACTAAGGACCCTGAGAGGAGGATTTCCAGTCTAGTGCTTGCCTACACAAGCTTCAAATCAGACTAGTAAACTTAGGAAGAGCCCTTCTTAAAATGAAAATATCTTTAGACAAACAAACAAACAAAACTCAAAATTCAGTAAAGCATTTGCTTGATGTGAATGAGCCTTTGGACTCAATATCTAGTAAAAAAGAAACAGAGGAGATTGGAGAGAAAGAGAAGAAAGGAGAGAAAGGTACCTTTAACGCAGGTTCCTGTCTTCATCTGGATACTGGTGCCACCGAGCGTCTCATAATCACCCAGAAAAGGACAGGAAAGCAGACTACCAATGGAATTAGCTTGGTGACCATATCAGTAAAGTAGCTCCTGCAAAGTGAGCAATTGATTGACACTGGTTAGAGTCAATGCAAAGGGAAGCCTTCAGAGTGAATCTTGATGGGTAGATTCTTTCATTGAATCTTAACTTCCGGCAAGAAGGATTTGCTTGGAGCACTCATCCAGGATAAGTTGGTTATTTGGCTTGGTACTGGTATCATTTAACACAGAGATGGCAAAGCATGTCGATCCCATCTCTTGGTGTTGGTGAAAAGACAGTCTTGGGAGCAGGTTTGATATACAAAAAAACAAAACAAAATAAAATAAACAAACAAAAAAAACGAAGCCAGATTGTGATATTTGCTACACTCTGGGGACTCTGACAGGAGGATGGGAAACTTGAGGCTAGTCACAATTATTTATCATCAAACTATCTCGAGCAAAAACTACATTCAGAAAAAGTAAGTAATGTCCAGCTGGTCATGAGGAAAGACAAGGAAGAGGTACTATTCGGGCACCTCACCAGCAGCCCCACCCATAAAGTAGAATTTAGAACTTTGTTGGTCCTTGGAATTCACCACTCACTTTTATTTTAATATGAGATCATTGTGTGTTTAACACAATAAGTCAGTCTATTAAGCACAGTTTAATAAATCAACCTAATATTTTTGTGAATACTGAGACACATTATGAATATGAATTAGGAAATCCAATGATTTATTCTAAATAATGCAGCACAATGATGCTGCATCCAATTAGAAATTAAGATTAGAAGACTGATTGCAGACATTCATTAAAAACGCTGATTTTGTTAACTCTGTAGATGTAGATAAGGCTGGGATAAATTGTAGCAACTTGTTTCCACGAGTGCTTTGCTGGAGAACAATAATAGTCTAGGATAATAGTCTAGGGGAGCCGAAGGAGCAAGTGTGTGCAGCCTCTTCTGTCATGCTCACAACAACCCCTACCATAGCCTCCCTCAGCGGTCCATAGGGAGAATGTTAACAAACACCAGTTCAAACCTCAGAAAATAGCCAACCCCTTCTCTGCATCTGTACTTCCACATTATATTCTTATACTTATAATCAAATAAGTGAGGATATTTTTCTAGGAAGATGTTTGATATGAAAAAATTCTTCACACGATCACAAAATTAAGTTAGAACATTATGAAACACATTATCTTCATGAGTACATTGTCTGTTGTGTTTCTACACTGCTGTGGATCAATCTCAGATCTTTGTACATATTGTGCAATCACTTTACCACTGAGATGCACACTCACTAAGCCTGGTATGTATGCTTTTAAGGGTTTTTGGTTTTGTTTTGTTTTGTTTTAGACCAAATGGTTAATAACAAAGTTGTTATGTGATGCAAAAGATATAACTTCAGGGATATGAGGTGGTGAAAATTAGCATCAGCTTCCTCTTTTGACAAGATTGGTGACATGTGGCAACCCAGTGGCTAAGTCAGACCACTCTCTGTCTCTATGAGTTAGGGCTATATACCACACGGTCTCCCTCCTATGGCACTCAATGCCCTCTATTTGTCTCTGTTTCTTTGGAATGGAAACCTTTACTCTGGAGGGAGGATCCTCAAAGTTATGAAAGTAATCAAAACTCACAGGTCTCAGAAGGTTCTTGAAACTTTCAGGGTTCATCATTCCCTCTCCAGAGTCATATAAGTCCAAGAGTTGCCAAGGAGAGGAGACTCTGTAAGCAGTATAGGGGCCTGCAAGTTGTGTAAGTAGTATGGAATGCAGGTCTCATGAGTCATTACCCATGCTGCAGTGCGCTTTTCTGGGATACAGTTGCTTTTAAGTCAACCATGCTTCTATAAGGAACTCCTTGTCTATATTTCTGTAAGTAACCTCAGTAAAGTCATGAGTTCACCAAGCAAGACTCAGGTGGAATCATTTCTTTGGTCTGTCAGTGGTGGATGCCCTGTCTTGGGTAAGCAGATTCTCATCTGTGTCTTCCCAGGAAAACACACAATACCAACCTCCCCATCACTTCCCCAATCCTGGTTGTAATTCCTTACCATGATGGCTGTTTAATAATCATCCAGTGCATCTTGGGTTTACTGTTTGGGTCATGTGTCGAGCCTATAGTCTGTGTCCTCATCTGAAGGAAGGCTATTTCCTATGGCCTCTGATCTCACCTTTTTAGGCATGCTTCACGTTTAAGGTTGCTCCTGCTCATAAATAGCTTGCAACTTAGCACTCTCTCAAAAAGTGTGACCTGCCTTGAGACAAAAAAAAAAAAAAAAAAAAAAAAAAAAAAAAAAAAAAAAAAAAGGAGACAGAAAAATATTGTAGAAAATAGCAGTTGTCCTCAGTCCATTGAAATTCTAAAGATTCCCTGGGGATTTATTTTCTAAATGGCTTCTAATTTCCCTAAGTGTTTTGTCCTTTCTTTGCTTGTGTGCAGGCATCCAATAAGCAGGCTCTTGTGCCATAAATTTCTGACAGTCTCTCCCTGGAAAAATCCTCTAATTATAAAGCACTGTTTGACTGCATGAGCCAGGAGAAAGAGCAAATTATTTCATGTTTGTTCCCACATTGGAGTTCAGAAAGTTACCAACTCGTCCCCCACAAACTAAAGACTTCCTTCTCTGCTGACCCTTGAGAAAAACACAAACTGATGCTTGCTATCACTCCTTTGTGCACCACATAGATTTTTTTTTCCTCTTTTTGCCTCAGGAATGTTCTTTACCTCTCTAGCTTCTCTTTGCAGGGTACCAAGGACAGCATCTGGTGTTGTCTGAGGCTTCCCACCTATCCCCAATCCCAGACAGCAAAGAGAGGGTCTGCTTAGGTTTTAAATGAGGGTGGAATTCCACTAGGCACATCCTTTGGGACTATAGCTTTGGTGAAAAAAATGGAAAGGGCAGAATGCATTGCATAGGGAATTTCATGTATTTTGCATGCTAACATTGGGTTCCATAGCAAGCATATGCATGCAAGATGCTATTCATTCCAACTACTGAAACATTATGAATATATACTATTGTTGTCCCAATGTATAAGTTATGGCTAAATAACTTTTCCAGACCCCAACCTCCTGCTCACTTTTGCTCATTTGCTCTTGTTCTCTCATTCTTAGGCTATCTCTTTCTTTCCTTATCTCTCTCTCTCCCTCTCTTTCTCATTCTTTCTCTCTCTCACACACACAAGCACATATATGCACATGAGTAGAGTTATTAAGTAGCAGAACTCTAAAAAAAGTAAGTGTGTGTGTGTATATGTATGTATGTGTGTGCACGTATGTGTGCGTTTATGCATATGTGTGTAGCAGCTCATGGAGGCTAGGAAAGAGTGTCTCATCTCCAAATTACAAGCTGCAGTGAGCCACTTGACATGGGTGAATTCAGGTCCTCTGTAAGAACAGTATGTGTTCTTAGCCACTGAACCATCTCTTCAGTGCCCAGAACAACCTTTTTTACTCCATAAGCTCTAAGTTATGAATAGGGCAAGGCCAACTTATCAATAAAATAATGTTCCTTTGTTTGTCTTTTACTTTTTGAATTAGGGTGGCCTAAAACTCAGCACCCTTTTGCCTCTATCAGTGACACCCCACCCTCAGCACTGGAATTACAAATGTGTGCTCCTATGCCCTATTCTTTGAATGTGTAAACTGTGCCTGGTGGAAAGGTAGTTTCACTGATGCTCGGCATGATTCAAAAAACTCATCTGCTGGAGCAGAATTTATTTTGAGTCAACACATCACCATCAAGGGACACCCCAGGCATCCTGAATATGCAGTTCTAACTATTTATATCTTCCAGCTATTGACATAGCACCTTCCATCACACAAGCACCATACAGAAGTGCAAGCTCATTGATTCTCCCAAAGCCCTAGGGTGTTAGGAAAAATTTAAAAGTGAGTATCTCCATTTGGCAGATATAAAAGCTGACAAATGGATCAACTTGTCACTTCACAGACCTGGAGCAAAAGCAGCCTTTATTGTGGGTTTTTTTTTTCTTAATAGTTTTAGCTTCATTCCTCCCACCAGACCTTTCAGTCACTTTATCAGCCCCCAACCCCACAGCCGTTCTCAGTTTTTCTCCCTTCCTCCTTTTTTTTCTTTGCTTTCTTTAAAAATGAATGGCTCTTTCTCTGAAAAGAATAACAAATGAATATACCGAGGAGGTATGGCAGTCTCACAATGAACCTGAGTTAGTGTACCCACAGCCTAATGTAACACTACGGTGTACACACCCTGGCACATCCCATGAGCAGAGACGCAACAAAGTACATCATCTTGTACATATTGTCCCTTCTCCGGCAAGCCATCGAACTGCCTGTGTGGTGTCAACGGCCTGCGACTTGTCATCTGTTCACTCCTGTTGAAGGCAATAGATGGAGCCCCTCTACGTCAAAGAGGTTGGCATAGGCTGCTCCACACACAAGCTGTGGATAGAAGAAAATACCGTAATCCAGGACCTCAATGACACTTTCCACATGTAAGTCACCAACTCGAGTTCCTTAAAACCAAACGGGCCCCACGTGCTACACTGTTACCCAACTCTGTTCCTGTAGAGGGGAGTTATAAGGTGGCCCCAGCATTGTCAGCACACACGGATCTAAGAAATAAATGGTGTCACATCCAGGCCACAGAAAACTGAAAATGATCAGATCAGTAACTGGAGGGTAGAGGTCAAGAAGATGAGGAGAGACACTGGCCTGTGATTCAGAACGCACCTGCTTTTACTGGATGGGGGCTGTGCATCTCCTAACACCCAGACCAGCTCCGAGAAGAAGTCTTCCAGACTCAGCTACTGAAAAGACAATGTTTGTGGAGCCCTGCCTCCATTTCTTTGGACAGCAGATATCAGCAAAGAAACTCTCTGAGATAGGACCCAGATAGTGGTCACCTCCAGAATGCTGGTGGATAGGAGACCTCAGACATTCCCCTTTTCACCACAGGTATCTGGGAAACCATCAACAATGTAGAATGAGAACAAGGGCCTGAACTGAGCATGATGCTGGCCACAGCACTATAGACATTCAAGCATTTGTTCTTCCCAATAATGTGGGATGTCAACTGCCTTTGTGGCAGAGGGTACAGCAGCCTGGAGCAGATAGTCAGGCTAGCTTCTGCTCGCCTGATCAGCAAGTGCAGCCTGCTCTGCCATGTCCCATCAAGGCCACAAAGGGAGTGTCACTGAGCCTGCTGCTAAAATGAGAACAGTCAGATAGTTCTTATTTTGCTATTTCGGTTTTAGCTTATAAGCTATTTATAGGACAGTGAGAACTCAGGGGCCTGAAGAAAGTGGCAGGGTTGGATAAAGGTAAAGGCCAATGGTCTTCTCTTCTCCAGCAGGACAGCATTGTAATATTGTTCCTTTAGCTGCTGGTGAAATGGCCCACAGGGTCAGCTTGGAACTTAACTCCTTGACTTGTCCTGACCTTTTTTTTGGTCCATGTTCTCTTAGATGCTCAGATGCATATGTTCTGGAGAAGCCCACTGGGACACACTGGGCAAGCATAGATCCAATAACTGCTAATTTGAGGAAAGAAAGCTGACAGGGATGCTGGGAAACGGTGCAGCTGATTTGTCTGCAGCACTCACATTAGCCACTAGACACCCCATGTTGTGCTGTGGATTTGAGGGATGAGACTGTCACTGGTCCCAGCTCCCAGCCCCTTCCCTAGGCTCTGTCCTTCACAAACACTCTAAGAACAGAAGCAGAAGGCGAAAAAAACCAAGGGCAAGGTTCTTGTTTGTGTCTCAAGAATGTACCTGTCTTGACAGTTGGGTGACAACTTGATACTGGAGACTGAGTGTTCCCTGACATTGATGCAACAATTGTTATGTGGCCTGAGCGTTTGTGCCTCCCTCCGGTTCTTCTGCTGAGGCGTGACAGCTCAGTTTGGAGATACTTAGGATTAGATGAGGTTCTGAGGATGGGGCTTCTCTGGATGAGATGAGTGTCCTTACACAGAATGAAAGAGAATGCACGTGTCTCTTTCTACTCATCAAGAATACAGTGAGAACACAGCCTGCAAGCCAGGAAACACCTCCAGGAACCAAGTGAGCCTCACCTTGATTTTACACTTCCTGAACTATGAGAAAAAAATACTTTTTAAATACTTTCTGTCTATTCTGTCAATTTTAAAATTTATTTTAAATGATTTATTTATTTATTGGACTTCTTGGCATAACAAATTATGTTACTATTATAGATATTGAAAGTATTATAATATACTTATAAAGAAAGATGACCCCCCCCACACACACACACAAATTCTAGTTCTCATTACAAACTTCATAGAAAAATGTCCGTAGATGTTAATGGGATGCTCTGCTCAGTTCTCATACCTTTTTACTTAGGGTGGACACTGTATGGAATGAAACATGTATCCCTGGGTCACTTGGTGTGATTTGTAGTGCTCATCCTTATATATTCATGAGCAGTTCTGCACACTAGTGCACAAGCACATGTACCTATGTCTATACTGTATAAGAGCTTCCAGAGAGTGATGCAATCATCAGGGGAGAATACAAGCTTACATTAGGAAACACACACACACACACACACAACGTGTATTGCTAGGAGAAATTGTCATCATAGATTCTAAAGAGTATCTTTATACATAGCTAGAGGATATAGGATGTTTGCCCCAGGCTATATAGTACAGCTGGTTCAAATTTCTATAGTGAATGCTATAGGCAACTATAGCACACTGGAAAGAATTCATGTATCTAAACAGAAAAGGTGGGAAGTGGAAAGGCCACCACATGTACACACATACAGAGAGAGAGAGAGAGAGAGAGAGAGAGAGAGAGAGAGAGAGGGAGAGAGAGAGAGACAGAGAGAGAGACAGAGAGACAGAGAGAGACAGAGAGACAGAGAGACAGAGAGAGACAGAGAGACAGAGAGACAGAGACAGAGACAGAGACAGAGAAACACACATAGAGAACCAGAGAGAAAAGTTCTTTTCTCTGGCAGGCTGAGAACATAGCTCAGCTGGTGAAATACTTACCTCACAAGCATAAGGAAGGACCTGAGTTCGGGCTTCAGAACACACCTAAAGAGCGTGTGCTTCCAATCCCAGCACTGAGCTGGAGATAAAGGAGAATGCATGCAGATCTTTAGGGGTCACTGGCTAGCTTGCCTAGACTACTTGATAAGTTACTGGCCAGTGGAGTCCCTGTCCAAAATAAAAAAAGAAAGAAAGAAAAGAAAAGAAAATAGAAGAAAAGAAAAGAAGAGAAAAGGAAGGAAGAAAGGAAATAAGAAAGAAAGAAAGGAAGGGAAAGAAGGGTGTGGGATCAGCAATTGAAGACTGATGTTGTCTGTTCTCCCTAAGCATACATACATGTAAATCTACACATTTACATGAACACATGATATGCATACAAAAATATAGAAAAGACATATTATAAGGATTACAAACTATATATGTATGCATAGCATGTGCCAAGAATGAAACATGTGGGGCCTGAAAGGAAGGCTTAGGACTTGACTTACGTCATTGTACATATATCAGTGCTATGTGTAGGCTAAACTAAACACATTAAACTAATTTTTGCTCTTCAATGATAATTATTTTAGCTTAGTGTAAGTGTATAAACTTTTGCTTTTTTTTTTTCTTAACTTTTTTTTTGTCCTGAATCTTGGCTCAGAACACAAGCACCTCAGAAAGTGTGAACCCACTACTACCCAGTGATTACTTGATCTGTTTTGAGTTTTGTCAGAGGATCCAAGCAGATGATGGCTCAGCCCTTAGAGCAATCAGGGTGTGGTGGGTTCTAGGGTGGGTCACATGTAACTAGAGTGCTAAGATGGAAACAAGGTCATGTTGAAGATGTGTCTGTGGCTGTGAGACACTGGGCAGAGCTTCCTTCATCATTCTAGTCACCTGGATCCCTCCTTCCTTCCTCCTTAACTGGGACTCTTGGATCTTTGCTTCAGAGCAAGGCTATATAATCACTGTTGTTTCTGCTAGTGGGCAGGTATCCACCCATCCCTAATCCTCAGCTGCCCAGCAGGAGACCCCAGTAGATGCCTATTGTCCTGCCAGGAGAAAGTATGAAGGCTGACACAGCCTCAGAGTGATGCTTCATTATGTGGACAGCAAAGCTTTGTGTGTGAGTGTATGTGTGTGTGTATGTGTGTGTACTTCCAGTATTTGCCATTACTACCTTTTTTTTTTTAAACTACATCTCTCACTGAACTTTAAAAAAGCTCACTGTTTCTGGATAGACTAGATAGACATTAATCTTCCAGGATCTGCCACCCTCCTCAATGCTGGGATCACAGGCACATGCAGCCATGTTGGCTTTTTATGAGGTTCTGGGGATTTGAACTCAGGTCCTAACGCTTTCACTATAAGCACTCTTCCTCACTGTACCCTATTCCTAGCTCCAGTTTTTTCCAATCTTTCTGGGTCATTCTGTTTTGTTCATCATTCCATGGATGTGGCGGGAGGAGACTCAGCTCCTCTGACAAGGGGATCCTAAGCTGGTAACTTCATTAAGCCAAAGGGGCGCTACTAGCCAGAGCATGTTTACCCTGTACTCCACACTGAAGAGATCTCATTTGGCTAGGCACGGTACCTACTATAGGATGTGACCCCATGAGACTACCTTGCAAGTCACACAAAGAAGCAAGGCCTGGTGGTGCACAGCCAGCTCTCCAAAGCCTAGGATTCTCTTCATAAGAGGGGACAGCAGCAGGAGGTGGGGAGGACCCAGCTCAGTGCAGGCACCTGTCTGAGTTCCTTTGTCTAGGAGTCATTCTTCTCTTAGAAGGCAAAAGACAAACAGAATCACAGAAAGAAAACTGCTTACCCTTCTGTTTCCCCTCCATCTCCACATCCTCCAAGAGTACAGAAGGTTATTTTTTGCAATAGAACTTTCTCTTTTTTGCAGGAGAAAGGGGAAAAAAAGCAAATGCAGCAAGAAATATATTTTTCTTGAGTTTAAAATGAGTTCTTGGGCCTTTTAGAAATTGCCAGAAAAATCACACTAATAAATAATGGCAGGTTTAAATGGTAAGTTCTGCACCACATTTCCAAAAGTCCTTAGCTCTCAGGTTGCTCACATCAGACCTGCCGCAGTGGCAGTGTGTGGGCTCCTGTTGGACAACAAGAAAACATGTCCTTGTCTCATTTTAGTGAGGAGGCAGAGGGCTCTGTCCACTCTGGAGCACAGATTGGGCTGCATGTCTATACTTACTTTCTTGAGATTAGTGCTCTTGATCCTACATTTCAGATTTGAGATCGCCAGCATGTCCTGCTCAGTTTCCATGGTCAACTTGACACAACCAAGAGTTACCTAGAAAGGTAGAGGAAGGTCTCACCTGAGGCTTTATTCAGATCAGCCTGCCTGGTGGACACAGGGCAATCCAGAAGGAGCCATATGGAACAAGCTTGTACGTAGTATTCTTCCCTAGTCTCTGTTTCAGTGTCTGCCTCCAGATTCTTGCTTCAGCTTCTGCCCTGATTTCTCTCAGTGATGGACTGTAACCTAGAAGTATACGCCAAGGAACCCTTTCTTCCCTAACCTGATTTTGGTGATGGTGTTTTATCACAGCAACAGAAATCAAGTTGGAACATGGCCCATCTTGGCAGTAAAGTTTTCTGAAGTAAGCGGTTTTCTTCTTTCTCTCCTTTTCCTTTTTATCTTTTCTTCTCTCCTTCTCTTTTTACTTTTCCTCCTCTCTAAAAATCCCAGGAATGGTCACAACTTCCAACATTCAGGTAAACTAAACAAGTTAAAAATATTGATGATGAGGACACTATCTTCTGTCATCCTAACTGGTATGATTTATAGGGTAATCAGCTGGAACGTGGAAATTATGAACTAGAAATCCAAGGAGTAAAACCAGAGTGAATTCACCAGAGTAAAACCAGGTGAATCAGGCAGGCATCTGGGGGACATGGAGACCAGTCACACGGGGGTCATACCGGGGGTCAGAGTCTCCATTGTGTTCAGGCTGTTTGTTACCCATGGTAGCCAAAAACAATCAGGAGAATGGAAATCCTGGACTACCTGCAGGTCAAGTGACTATCTAGGAAGGTGAAATGAAGTGTTTTAACTGTTTGGCACATGAAAAACTGTTGTCAGAGTTCCAGAATCCACCCCCACTGGCCAGACGAAGTCAAACTTCCTCCCCTCGTGTTCATCTGATGTAACCTTCCAGAGTTTTTCAGTAGCTTTGAGGCCTAGTGAAATTAAAGAAAAACCTCTATAAGATCACATGGACACCTAAGGCCTGGGGCAGAATGAAAATTGTGATGGTGAATACTAGGGAATAAAGAGACAATGCCACCCACATGCTAGGTAAGGACTCTACATTGAGGCCAGGTCATGAGTATATGTGATTAGCATAGGATGGGGGATGAAGGCATTCCACACCAAACCAAGACATATATCCTGGCTTCTGGTTACACATTTTTTATGACAAAGAGTAGCAGCTTAATATCCTCGAAGCCCTGCTCATGAAAGTAGCTGTTGGCCTAGGGAGATAGTTAAGTGGTTAAAGCACTTGATATGCAAGCAGAAGGACCAACATGTGGGTCGCTAAAATACACAGAAAGTCCAGGTGTGTGATGGCATACTTGTAACTCTGACACTCAGAAGGTTCTAGAACTCTCAGAAACAATCTGGAACAAGCGGGCTAGCCAGAGTTAGTCATACAGTTGAGACCTTGCCTTGGTGAAGAAGATGAAGAATAGTTGAAGAAGACACCCATTGTCAACCACACCTATCAACACGTGTGACCCTATACATGTAAATGTGCATATACACATGTATACATCATACATGCATGTACATGAAAGAAAAAAGCATAGATGTTAACACCTCTTCCATTTTCTAAAATCAAATCCGGGGAAATACAATTCCTCCTTATCTCTGGGCAGGGTGAAGGAACATTCTCTTCATTTAGGGAAATTCTCAAAGGTGGAGAACTGGATGTTGAATGTGGAACGTTACTACCTTAGGTGTTCGTCCATGTACTGACCCCTCTTGTCTACCCAATGGCCCCTCAGTTCTTGGAATTATTTCCCAAATAAATGACGGACCTAAGATCTGCAACTAAAGAAAATAGACCAGACCAGGCATCATCTCTGAAATACTGTCACAGGTCTGCTTTTCTGAGAGATGACAAAGCTTATCCAATTAAGGTGTGTGAAGCTGTGAGCTGGACTGAAGGAAACCATCCCCAGAGTGGATGGGACAAGAACATCAAGCTGAATGGTAGCAAAGCTTAGATTAGGGCTCCAGTCAGGTCTTGAGGGAAGACAGAAGCCTTTGAAGTCTATCTTTGTCTGTGCAACTGAGCCCTGAGTCCAGGAAAACCAAAAGGTTTCTTATACTTTGATGACATCAGGAATCAGCAGAGCTTTGTGCCAATGATCTAGCAGGTATCATTCCCTGTTGCTTCCTTGAATAAAGCACCCAGCAATCTTCCATGCTGTTGTCTTTAAGAACAATAACCAGTCAGCACTGCTCAGAAAAGCAAGAGTGCTCTGAACTTATCCCTGCAATGCCTAGCAGCTGATAGTATAACAATCGTGCATATTTAGATACGATGAAGCCTGGCTCTGCCAGTCACACACAACAGGGTGACAGAAAGCTACGTAACTGCCCCATCCAACTAACATTCTGACTTTCTATTTCATTTCCTGATCTAAATCCATGTCATCTTGTCTCTGACATGGACCCTCTAATTTAGGAGTTAGAACTTTCCCCTTTGTGTTTGGTAGCAATCCATGTCCCCTGTACAGGTTGGTTACCATGTTAATTACCATGATTTACTAATTAAGGTGATTTATTAAGGTGATTTATCAGTTACTGGAAAGGCTATCTTTCTATACTCCAAGGTAATAAGATTAGACTTTAACTAGACAGCCCAACCTTTTGATTCTTGAAATCTCCTAAACTCAAGACAAACAACTTAATAACAAATCTTGGAGGGAGAAAAGCAACAACAAACACACAAAACCCTAGTTCTTGGCATAGCTTTATAATTGGATACAATCTTATTTTATCTCCTTTGGTATTTTGATCAACTAGAGGAGGTTAAACATTTCTATTAAAGATGTTTTTGAAATGAGAGTTGTTGACACCTAAACACATGGCACAAATCATCCTGATACTTTTTATAATCTTAAATTTTAGAGCTTTTTAGTTGAATACACACTTAGAAATGGTTTCTATCTAAAAAGAAACCAACAACAAAACTCTTAAATCTGTATTCTTATCATGTCCCCTATCTCTTGTTATCCAAATGCTTGACAGCTTGTTCAGCACCTGAGTGACAGTTCCTCACAGCACAGGAACTGGCCCCACTCACCTCTCAAATCTCTGAGAATTCTGTAATCTCCTCTAAGAGATAAGCATTGTTGAGAAGGTTAGCCAATTTCCTGGAGATTAGCAATTTCTATGGTGTCCTGTTGTAGCCTGATACATGACAACTCTTCACTGATTTTCTTGAAAAACCTTTATTTCATCGCTATATTATATCAAAATCACTATAATCACATTCTGAACAACTATGACTTTGCATGTAGGAAAAACTGGCTCACATGTGTGGTATAGTATTCCAGATCAACTGAGGTGTTCTATCATCTACCAGTAACAGATGAGATACCTGTTAACATGATTCCCAACTAAGAAGTTTAATTTCTTTTGAAATACAATAAAAGTTCCAGCCTTCAATTGAGAGGTGGACATCCACTCTACAATTAGAAAGTAAAATATTAACTGGCAAATAGGATAAGGCAGATTAAGAAAAATAAATCTTAGACATTTTCTTAGAATTTCAAATACATGAGCACATGCACATACACAGAAAGACACACACAATTTATCTACTCATCCGTCTGCCCCTCTGTCCACCTGTCTACCTATCTACCTACCTATCCAGACAATCCAAGGGCTTGAAAATGCTGTCCATCTGTGAATAAATGCCTGTGTTCCTATGTCCTAGAAAGGCCCAGTAAAGTATCCATAGAAAACTTTTGAAATATCTAACACACGGAGACAGGTCACAGGGACGCACCCCCGGAGGCCACTGTTCTATTTGGAGAGAACACACAGAAGCAGTTGGGATCTGTGGTAAGGCTTAACCTTACATTTGACAAGTTACTTGCCTGCAATTTTGGGGGTGGGGGTGGGAATTGCTTTAAACTTCTAGCAGTTGCAAACCAAAGCAAATGCTCTGACAAAACCAAGGGAACCTTGAAGGGAACCTAAAGGCTGACTACCAAGAAAATATGGCTTAGACACAGAGAATGAAAGATGGTAGCAGGTGACTCCAGCAGTCTGGGAGACAAGGGTCTCTCAGCCTTTTAAGTCTCCATTCCTTCAATTGTCAAACAGCAGCTTTCGTGATTTTGCATCCTGCATGGCTCTAACAATGGATGTGAATCCTAGCAGTTCACAGGAGAGCAGAGAATGTTCTTTTCAGGAAGGAACCAGGGACCGGAAGCTGTTTTACAGAGGTAAGGCTGACAGTTTCCTTCAATTTAAGAGATACTAAATGGGGGATACTCATAATGTCCTTTTCAGGCTGTCCCAGATAAAAGACCTGCCTGAAGCTCAGAGCAAACAGTGGAAGAAAGGCAGGTACCCAGCTGCTGCAGAGTCGAATGAGTGTGATATTTAGATGTAAAGAAGACCTCCAGATGAACCCAAGCAAGGAGCTGCTCTGAACACACCTGGGTCCACTAATCAGTTCAACCCCCTTCCTAAGTCATTCTAATTTGATTTTTTTTTCTATGTTCTGCTAAGGGTCCCCAGAAGCCAAGTGCTACAGAGGGCTCTAGGGCAGGACTTGAGCTACTTCCAACTCTAGCTCTACACACTCTATCTACTTGGCTAGGTAGAGCAGTGTCTTGGGCAAAAACTTGGTTTTGAGGCAAAGGGCAGGAATCTATACATGAAAGCTGTATAGATCCAAGGAACCACTAGGGGATTAGCAATGTCGACTCCCCAGAGAGAAAAAGTCTGGGTTTGGGAGAGCTGAAGCACCGTGAATTTTCCCTTGTTTTGAAGGGGGGGGGGGGACGGTGTCACACAGACAAGACAACCTCTGATCCTCTTTTTTTGGCAAATTTTCTAGTTCCTTCTCTATAAAATCTGTAACGAAAACACGCCCACTCGAGCTTGATTTTCCCCAACGTTTGAAATGTAGATTGTCTTCGTAGGCGGCTCTACTAGGGCTCTCTTCGACCTACTCCAAGCCACCAGTCTGCCCCACCCCCAAGGCGTCACCGCCCCAGTTTCCTTCCAACAGCAACTACCACGGGGCCACCCGCAGTGCACCTACAGCGGTGTTGGTCGGAGCTACAGGCTGAGTCCCAGTGTACAGGCTTTATGCCGGTCGCTGTCTTTATTCCTTCTGCTGGTCAGGACTTGGGGCTTTCTCTGGACCTACAGTGTGAGCTCTTCTGAACCTCAAGTCGATCTGGAACCTGGGAGGCCTTTTAGGACCAAGGGAAGCCATAGTTTCCACAGTCGGAGGCTAATTCTTGTCCTCCTAGTCCTCAGTGGCAGTCCCCCTTCCCCCACCTCAGTCTCTCAACGTTTCCAGACACCGGTCCCTAGCCACCGCCAGCCACTATCACTGGCGAGGGCACAGTTGGCCTGGAGCAAAGTTGGTGGCCACCTTCGCGCGCTGCCGTTCTCTCTCTTCCTCTTCCTCCTGGCCACCTTCCCCCGGGGCCCGCGGCCGCCTCCTCCTGCACACAAGTCGCCAGGCTCCGCGAGACCAAAGAGTGGAACCGCACATCCCGGGTCACCCCTCGTTCAGCCCTCGCCCTTTGTGCTCCTAGGGGCCAAGAGGACCGGACTCTGGAAGGGTGGCGCCGCAGCTCTGTGTTCGGCTCTCGGGAACCGTGTGGTCGGGGCAGCCCGGGGCGCTGGCAGTGATCCAGAGAGGGGAGCGGCGGGGGAAGCGGCGCGCAGGGGAGGGCAGAGGCGGAGAGCCACGAGCCCAGGAGCAGAGGCGGGCTCCGCACCGCCCCGCGCCCCGCACGCTCCCCGGCTCTCGAGACGCGCGGGCGGCCGCCTGGGCGCACCAGCCGGGTCACCTTGTCCCGGAGGTAAGTCCCGAGCACCAGAGCTGCGCGGGAGGACCCCGGGCCACCGGAGTGGGCGGGGGCGGCGGGAGCAGGAGGATGCCCTGGCGCAGGCGGGCGTCCTGCTCCGCCTCGCAGCGCGCAGACCAGGCGGCGGTGGCTGTGTGCCGGCCGCGGTAAGTCCTGAGGGGTCGCTGTGGCCGGACCGGGGAGACACAGTGTAGCCCCGAGGGAGGGGAGATGGCGCCTGGAGGGGAAGATGCAGAGAGGACAGGAACTGGTACTATCGGCCCAGGCTGCAACTTGGCACCTAGCCACCTTGGGTACCCAGGCGGCGTGAAGGGGCTGCTGTGAGACGTCGGTTAGAGCTAGTGAGTCTGTGTCCTGAGTTCGGCGGAGCCAGGCTGTCCGGGGCCAGGCCGGGGTACGGGGACACCGAACAGTCCCTGGAGCTACCTTGCTGGGTCCAAGAGGGGCTGGCGAGCAAGGCATCCGCGGAGGTGGCACTGAGTGATGTCCACATGGGACAGGAAAGGAAAGGGCCGGGGGGAAAAGAGAATGTAGAGTTCCGGAGCATCTGGATTGGGGTGGGTGGGTGGATGCGTGGGGGCACAGTCGGTTACCTGGGCGGAGGACAGGACTTCTAGAACCCTCTACCTCCAGCCAAGACAAGACCGGCTTTTATGAGCTGTCCGGCCCCTGGCAGCGCGACAGTCTGCAGCCTCCGAGCCGCCAGTCCTGGCGCCGAGATGGGCGCAAGCAGATGCGATAAAGGGGTTCACATTCTAATTTTGTTATTCCTGGGCGTGATTTCTACACTTCATTCATGTCCTCTGTAAATACCGGAGAGAGAGTGGACCATCCATGGAGTTGGACACTTTCCTTAAGAAAAGGCTATGGGCATTTGCCTGTTTTGTTGGACCCTAGCAGTGTGGTGGAGGAACCCTCAGTGGAGCTTTGGGCAAGTAAGGAAAGGATCGCTTGGTTTTACTAAAGGACCACAAGAAGAGGTCCTCTGGCACTCCTCATTTTCTGTGGGGTCTTCTGGCACAGAAGCGCAGGCACGCGGTACCTCAGACTTAAGGTGCGCACCACACTCCTGCGGTGTAAGATGTGGAGGTGGCGCCTCTGCGCTGCGGGCAAGAACTCGGTTGTCTGTGCCTTTCATAGTCTCACCAGGGCTTTTGGTGCAGCAAACGGTGGTCTCAGTTTAGCCGTTTGAGGGATGAAGGGGATGGACTAATACCGAGGGGCTGTTTTTCTGTTCAGAATCAGGCAGAGGGACATGCGTCTGTGCGGCCCTCTTCAGCAGAGCTGCGAGGTGGAAACTGTCAGGCTGCGAACTGCGCAGACCTGCAGCTTGAGCGGTGTGTGTGGGGAGACGGGGGTGGGGGGTTTGGGAGTGGGGGGTGGGGGGAGGTTACCGCCTCCTAACATATCTCAGAGCCTGCCAACTTTTCTTTGTCAAGATGTCTGCAGCTCGGGATGCTTGCAGAGAAGTGGCTTGGCTTCCGAGAGGGGAAAAAAAGAGGTCCCGAAGGAAGTGTCTGTAGTCTGGTGTCAGTTTGGAGGAGGGGAGAAGCTGAGGGGAATTTTCAGAGAAGTTGCTTATGCCTTTGATCGTCCTTTCGAAGTTTTAGACCACAGGTGCAGGGCCTGTGGATGTGTGAGGTAGCATCTTTCCAGTGCTTCCTTTCCACGAGCCTACAAAACCTTTAGCCTTTCGCTGGGGCAAACTTGGCTCTGATCCGGTGCCCTTCTCACTCTGCCCCACTGCCTGCCCCTTCAGAGAGGACTCATCCTAAATTAGTTGGCCCTTTCCAGTAAGAGAGTACTGTGGTATCAGGGGAGAGGGAGTGGGGAAGCATTTCAAACTTTTCTACTACAGAAATTTTCAATGATACAGAAAAGTGCCCTTGGCCTCCTCTCCTTGTTCCTTAGAGTCCTGGAGGCCTTGTTTGGAAAAGACTTCAAAATCCATCTCCAAAAGGATGACTGAGGGGAGGAATATGCTAGCTTGATTCGGTTATTCCACATTATACAAATACATCGTAGCATCATTTTGTGTCTGTAGGCCTATACAATTATGAATGTGTATACAGTATCCAATAAAGCAAATTTATTGGTTAAAATAATAAATATATTGCTGTTAAATTGTATTTTAAAATGAGCTAGAAAAGTAATATGTTTACAAATGGACTTTTCATATGTGCTTCATTTTGGTTTTAACTTTAAAAAGAAAAAAAATTAATTTCTAGCTGACTTTACCTGTCTGCACATGGTCCTGTCTCTGAGAATGATGGTAGTTCACTGCGAGTTGGCCTGGCCATCATAAATAATTGCTGTGTGCTTTGTTTCTGTGCTGGATTGGATCCCAGAGCCTCACCGAAAATGCTAAACACGGCTATACCACATTCTGGATCCAAACTATGACTGTTACTAATGATCTCAGGAGAACACAGATGATGTTCATACAAGGAAAGACATTCCTCTCCCATTTATATCATGGAGGGGGGGAGATAACCTGCTACTTTTATTGGAAGAACAGGGAAGGCCATGGCAGGAGGAAAGACAATTTCAATTGCTGAGGAAAACCGGCCTTTTAAATGTTCTATGTCTGTCTACCTCGGGTCTGAGCAAGATTTCAGTTGACTAGTTGCTTCAGGAAAAACAAAATAATTTTTTTTAAAGTGGTAAAATCTTTAAACCTCAATTTGTAAGTTATAAGCAATGAATTTCTGCCTCATTTAACGTTGACGTAGAAGGGCTGCAATGGACTGAACTTGGCCTTCATATTCACCTCCTCAAGTGAGTCTTATTTGCTAGGAAGCATTTGCTTATGTAAATTTTCTCCCTGAGATGTCATGTCTGCTGTTGTAGTTGGCAAGGCTCACTGAGACCACTGCATGCTCCAGGGGTTCATTAGGAAACCTTCCGTGGGCATTCCTGTCTCACTTAGGAGGGGTGCCATGCCTGCTGGGATTTGGCACCCAGTGTGATCTCGCTCCTGTAGAGAGGTGTGCCACACACCAGAGAGGCTAGGAGAGTAAACAGGAGGAACGGCTTCCCTGGCAGAGCTCCTTAGTACACCTCTAAATTTTCTCTGAGATAAAAGCTATTCCTAAAAAAAATGTCAATGGTGTTCCTGGAGTTTGGTAGACTTTGAAATACCTTTATGAAGAGCACTGTACAGAGGGATCCTTAGTTATCCTTTTGTAAGTGATCACTGCCGTGTAAGTGAGGACTTTCATCATGTCCTCTCATATAAAACTTTGGTGTTTTTGTTTTGTGCCTGTGGAGGCCTGTACATCTCACTTTGTTCCTATCGAGTCCCACTGCCTGTTGGAGAATGCAGATCCCCCAACCTGTGGTTTGAACAGATACTACATTTTTAGAAACACTACGGGATGGAAAGATAGGGTGTCTACTTGTCAGAATCAGCTGGTAGGAGCAAATGAGATTGCATTGGAATGTTACATGGGACTGTTTTGCAGAAATGTGCTCACGTGAGATGTTTTGAGGTTATAGCTTGTGACCTAGTTACACTGTCCTGGGGACATTGAGGCACAATGTCAAAAAGGTGAAAGTATTCCAAACATTGAAGGCAGGCTGACTAGTCTCTTATTTATGCTACCAGAATTGCAAAATGAAGATCAGCTGGTAGTTTTAGATATGATTCTTTTAAAAGCATTCTCTGTGCAAGACTCTTGCATGTTTCCAATTATTGCTGAGAGTTTGAAAATCTGTTTTAAAGAGGGTCAGGAGCAACTGAGCATCACTCTGCGGCCCAGTTCCTTCGTCACTGTTTCTTACAACCAGATTGTGTGCTAGGGGCAAAAGGAAGAGTCGCCCTTCTTTTTCCTGGTTGCCACTCTCTCCCTGTAGACCTTTCAGGAAGGCCTGTGAAATGGTCATTGTTTCCAACTTAGGGCTTTACTGCAGGAGCTTTGAACTATCTTAGAAAAATCTCTTAACTTTTATGAGATTCTGTTGCTTTCAACCACATTATTCTCAGGATTTTGAAAACAAAATGGTTACAATGGTCACTGTTTGCTAAAGGAAAGAAGCTGTAGGTAATGAATGTGTTTGAGTCTTGTCTCACTCAGTGTCCTATTGCTTTGAAGAGACACCATGGCCATGACATCTCTTAATAAAGCATTTTATTGGGGCTTGCTTACACTTTCAGAGGTTTTGTCCATTATTAGCATGACGGGAAACATGGCCACATGCAGTCATGGTGCTGGAGCAGTTGAGAATTCTACACCCAGACCCTCAGGCAGCAGGAAGGAATAGTCTTGCAACTGGGCCTGGCTTGACCTTCTTAAACCTCAAAGCCTGCCCGCAGTGACATACTTCCTCAAACAAGGCCAATAGCTACTGATCCTTTCAAATTTCAGCACTCCCTAAGCATTCAAATATAAGAGCCTATTGAAGCCATTCTTATTCAAACCACCAATAAGTCCTAACTGAATGTAGTCACAGGCTAGCTGAGAAAACAGAATGGGCTTGCCCTTGCTGTATCTGCATCTTAAAACTATTGGTTGGCCTGGGTCTCAGGAGGACAGGGTACACATCTCAATGAGGGCAGGCCAGCTCTCCCACAGGAATATGTGAGACACATGTCAGCAGTCCTATCTGTTAACAATTTCCAGAGACCGTGGAGAAGAACCACATGAACAATAATAGCATCTGTGTAGTTACCTTAACTAAAAGTGGATTAGTGTCACATTATAAGATAAGCTATCATAAAGAACATTCTTACCAGAAGCCAGCTACCCTGTGGGACACATGGTGATTTATGCTGTGTATGTCACTAAGTCTGAATCATCTTAAGCTTCCAGGGGACAAAGAATCTATTAAATTGTAAATAAAGTAAAACAAGGTACTAAAGAAAACAACAAATGAGCTTGGGGATTGGAAGAATGGCTAGAGTCAAATTATCACACACATGTGGGAGATAAGAATAAAAGCCAGTTCTGTATCCTCCTATAATCAGTCTTACCCAAGAGGCTGAAGCAGGGGCCTGGGAATTTCAAGGCCTACTTAGGCTTACCTGGAATGCTTATGGGCAACCTGGGCAACTTATCAAGGGCCCATCTCAAATGAAAAAAAAAAAATGAACTGAGGATATAGCTCAGTGTCAGAGTACTTGTCTAGTGACCACAGGCCCTAGAATCACTCCCCAGCACCACAAAACAAGCGGGAAGCACAAAGATAGCTTTGGAACCTCATTTACATAAAAACAATGTGCAGAGTCCAGTTAGTATTGCTCTAAGGAGTAGCATTTTGCTGCTGGAGTTCAAACGTGTTTAATGTGAATACTTTGTTGGCTTTTAGTTCCTAGCTGGGCTTCAATTATATTATAGAGCACTTTGGGGATGTGACTCAGAGAAAGAAAACTCAGATAGAGCCTAAGATCCATCTTTTAGAAAAGTATTACTGTTGAAATTCACATTTTGAACAATGACGCTATCCAGTCTGATTCTGTCATTTGACCTCTTTGAGCTGCCATTCAGATGTGTCTCTACCTGCTTTCCCCCTTTTTCTTGGTCCAGAATTATTTATATCTAAAGCACAAACATGTTTCAAACACTTAGAACCACTAAGGTTACATTCCACTGCCTTAACTTTAAACACACTTCAGAAGGCAGGATGCAGTGTTCTCACCTCCAACACATTTGGGATTCAGCCTTCTCCCTTAGGAAATTAAAGCAGTGGATGTTATATAAACCGATTCTCCCGGGGTGCCTATGATATGCATTTAAACATATTCCTATGAGCATGGCCGTCACCTGGTGTTAATGACTATGAGCTGGAGCAGGTTTGAAATAAGTGGGTTTATGTCTCAAGATCAATTCAGGGACAGAATTGGGACTAGAACCACGTTGAGAGGGGATCTACTAAGTCAAGCTTTAGTAGATTTCTAGGATACCCAACTCATCCAAAGACAGACTGGCACCAGCCCCACACTTAATGACTTGCAGAGTCTAAAAATGCATTTAGTAAGATGCAGACGTTTCTACACCCACCTTCACCTCCAAAATCTGAGTTTCAGCCTGTCTCCCTTACATGTTCTTCCTGAGAAACCCTGTTTCTACTAGTTATACACACCATGGAATACTGGTGCAGGGGCTCAGTGTGCGGAGAAGAGGGGAGACTTCACGGAAGAACAGTAGCCATGTGGGATGTCTGGAGATGGATCCAGCAGGGTCTTGCTAGAGCTTGCAACTCAGACATTCCTAGATAGACTTCAGAACTGTTTATCTGCTCTGCATGACTCATAAAAGTTCCCTGAATGCACAGTAACTGCACGAGGATCTGTAGGCCATGTTCGACCTGGACCCCAGCCTTGATTTGTCCCTATCTGATCATGTCTTTCCCCTGCTCCCATTTCTTTCTTTCCCCTTACACGGAACCAGGATCTGGTTGGTTAGTGTTCAAACTACCCCCTACTCAACCCCCAGGTATTCAGATCAGTTATTTCACTGCTTTGATATAATATCGTTCTCTAAATTCCTTGACAGAGATAGATTTTTATTTAAAGCTTGCTTTAAAGACAGGAAAATAATCGGATTTATTGTTTCTGAGTCAACTCTCTCCCTTTCATTTACATTATGACCCTGCTCTGTGTGTGTACATGTTTGTGCATGTGGAAATGTGAGAATGTGTGTGTGTGCAGATGTGACTTCTCTGACAGCAAGGGCTATGTGGCCTATAGTGCAGCTGCCACCAAGGGGCTCAGAACCAGAACATCCTGGGCCCCAAGTCACCTTCTTTGATCCCTTTGTCCAGGCCCTGTTGTGTAATGCTCACTGGCACCATTGCTAATCTGACTGCTCCTAGTGACTAGTACCTTGGCTGTGAAAAAGAGCCCCAGTTGTGTTTTACAGTATTGCAGCTTTTTCCAGATCCACAGGGAGAAAATGTATTTGTGGACTCAGAGCACGTAGAATGCTGTAGCTCCCTTTCTTGTTGCTGATTCTCCAGGTACCTTTTTGAGAACTGCACACTCCAGGATCCTGAATTACTGAGCCTGTCTCCATTCTACATTTCAACAGCTGTCCTAATTGATGTGCATCACCTACCCACATGGCCAGGGACACAGGAAACGCTGGTGCAGATATGACTGGGGCTCTCTGACCTCTCTCCATCAGTGCTTAGCCACGACCCAGCCTCCAGCATTCTCGTCTTTGTTAGAACAGGAGTGTTTTCAAGTGTGCAGGTTTTCTGTGGCCTCACGACTCCATTTGGCAAAGTTTAAATTGTGATACTTGCCCCCTACCTTATTGGTTGGCCATTTTTTTTCCTGCATTAGAAGGTTCCTGTGCAATCCATTGACGCTTTGCCCTCACTCCATCCTCAACAGAATTCTGCACTTTCCAGTTAGGATCCCCCACAGAGTTACTCAGGTACAGTGAGACCTGAGCATTACACAAAACAGGGCCTGGACAAAGGGATCAAAGAAGGTGACTTGAAGCCCAGGATATTCTGTTCTGAGCCCCTTGGTGGCAGCTGCACTACAGGCCACATAGCCCTTGCTGTCAAAGAAGGCATATCTGCACACACACATTCTCACACTTCCACATGCACAAACATGTACACACACAGAAAGGGGTCAGAATGTAAATGGAAGGGAGAGAGAGGAACCAGAGGCATAGATAGTGCTAGCTGGGATACTCAGTATAAACTGTAAGTTGGCCCATTATATCCCTGCCTGCTTGCCTTTCCTTGTTTTGTCCTCTAGCTATTTCAGTGACCTGCAGAGGCTTGCCTAACTAAGGATTACATGCTACAACCAATTTAAGGCTTATCTTTTCCAGGCTTGAACAGACATACTGCCTGGCAGGTAGGATCCTAGTATTTCAGTAACTGTTATGTCTGCCCTTCCAGCATCAGGACTCAGGAGTGAGTAATAGGTTAAGGGAAATTAGTTTATTCCTTAACTGGTAGCAGTCACCTCTTCTTAGCTATCAGGGCTCCTCTGTTGCCTTGGATACTCAGATGTACAATGTAGATCCTTCCATCTAGCCCAAAGGCCTACCCACAGCACCATCCTGTAGGAAGTCCTGCCTCCCACCCTGGATGCCATAGCCTTAGCCTTTACATAATTATGGCTAGCTTCATCTCTGACAGACATTTCAAACAAGGACCTAGGATTCCCTGTTGTCCCTAGGGAGAGATCAGTCCTACCTCTTTATACATTGTTCTCCATCTGAGATCTGTGTCTGTCCTCTGGATGAGGGCTGAGGCAGCTGTGCAGTCAAGAATGTGTGTGAAGGAACTTCATGATTGGCAATGTCAAAGAACTGGAACAGAAATAAGTGGTAGTGTGGAGAAGATGGAGGGGTGAGTGGTGCCATGGCAGGGGCATGGTGAGCCTTGACAGACTGCATAACAAGTGTCTTCTTCTTTCTCAGACCTACAGTGTCCTGGGAATTGTTTAGGTGTACCGGTGACAGAGGGCTAGGTTTGGGATAACCAAGGCCTCTGGGAGACGTTAGCACTTCAACAGAAACTGAGCTTCATAAGGAGCATTGTCCTGAAAGAACTGGTAGAGAGCTGTGTGCTGGTCGATGATGGTGGGTCTCAGTCACTGCTGCAAGGTTGAGGATCTTCCAGACTCCAAGTGTTTCTGACCTCATTTTCTAAACTTTACGGTTTGGGGATTTGTACTTGGGCTGGGATGGAAATACTAGTCTTTTAGTTCAACTCCTTACTTCACAGATGGATAGCTATCCCTGAAGACATTTGCATGAGTTCTTTTGACTTCTAGACAAGATAGTGGATTTAGGAAATGCAGGCATATCTGAATGCAGGGGCCAGGTCAAAGCCTGTGTGGCTTGTGTGCATCATGCTATGAGTGTTGGCACAGAAAAACTGACACCAGCTTCAACTCTTAGATCCTTATTGCTAGTGATGTCTCTCCCTGGCCAGATGGTAGCACCAAGGAGGGAAAAAGGGAGGAGTGAACAAAAGGGGAGGGGAGATATGAAGTGTGCCTCTGACTCCATTTGGTTTTCACGGCACACTCTAGAGATGCCCCTGTTTCCACACTTGGACACTTGGCATGACCAAGAGCGCCAGAGAGTGCCAATCTGTTGTCCAGCCTTATGTTGCCAGAGTAGGGTACTGTGGCGGAGGCCCATCTTTAGAGCATGCTTGCTTTTGTGCCTGTCTACAAAGGCCATGTTATCTCCCCTGCCATGGCTGGCTGCCCAGGCCTCCTGATATTGCTGGAACTTACTGTAACTTTTAGGACAGTCATGCACACCATGCGAAAGGCAAAGAGATTCCCATTTTTCTATCTACCACATGCGAAACCCCTAGTGAAGCAAAGCATGCTTAGGTTACTTCTCTCTCTGTGCAGTTCAGATGGCTTTCCTAGGGTACAATGCCTACAGCAAGTCTGCAAGTGAGACCTGAGGTATAGGCAGGGCATGACTCAGGTATACAAGGGTACAGGAGAGCAGCAATCACCTGCGAAAATCCAGGCAGCCAGAGGGGAGCTTCTTATTGCCACCAATGCCATAGGCCCCAGAACAACTTGAACTAAATAGGTTCCCCTTGTTCTTGTGTTGCTTGTGACATTCCTCTTTTTCCAGAGGATGGAAATGTTTTGCTTTGTTTTGTTTTGCTTTGCTTTTTGGTGCTTGCTTGCTTTCTCTGTCTGTCTGCTCCTCCCTCCCTCCCTCCTCTGCATATACTGCCCAGAAATACTGGACTTCCCAGAAGTGGCACTCAGAGGCTTATATATTTCAGAAATACATTTTAGTGAGTTGGAATCTGTTCAGTGGTCTTCAAGCCAGCACCTTTGTGTGTTTGTGGGGAGTGGGGTGGGGGGCCAGGGGGAGTCACGCATGAGCCTGACTATTTCTGAAGGACCAGATCAAAGGGTGAGAGGACTATGGCGGTTGCCTTTACAACCTCGCATGATCAAATCCCTGGCAGAAACAACATAAGTGAAGGTTTTATTTTGATTTACCAGCTAAGAGTTTTCAGTTCATAGGCTTTGTCTCCATTTATTCTGAGCCCACAATAAGGAACACTTACTTACTTTTGGTTTTTCTAGACAGGGTTTCTCTGTGTAACCTTGGCTATCCTAGAACTCGCTATCTAGACCAGGCTGGCCTCGAACTCGGAAATCTGCCTGCCTCTGCCTCCCAAGTGCTGGGATTAAAGGCAAAGGAAGTCATTTGCTGTGACTTACCTTTTCCATTTAAATACCACCCCCTAAAGCTTCCATGAATTTCTAAAGTAGGTCTCTATCTGGGGGCTGAGGTTAAACATATAAGCTGGTGCAATTGTTTCATACTCAGACCATGATAAGAGTTCCTAACCATGCTGCCTAGTGGCATTACTGTTGATTTTGATTTTCAGATTTTCCTTACTTTACAATGGAATTCTACCCTGAGAGGCCAATCCTATGATGAAATATGGTAAGTTTAAACTGCACTGAATATACCTGTATGTTGCTTTCCTGTTGCTGTGGTAAAATACCATAATCAGAAGCAACCTATAGGTTTATGAGTTTGTTTGGGTATGAGTCCGTCATGGTAAGGAGGCACAGTAGCAAGTAGTAGGCAAGAGATGGCAGAAGTAGGAAGCTAAGCACTCATGTCTTGAATTGTAAGCATTAGCTGAGAAAGGAAAGCGGAATAGAATGAGGCCATATAATCTCAAAGCCTACCCCAGTGGTGTTCTTCCTCCAGCAAGGCTGCACCACCTAAAGCACACCAAACAGCGCCACCAAATGGAGATCAAGTGCTTAATACCTAAGGCCACAAGGAATAGTCTTGTTTAAATCACCACTGTGGGCTGGAGAGGTGGCTCAGTAGTTAAGAGCACCAACTGCTCTTCCTAAGATCCTGAGTTCAAATCCCAGCAACCACATAGTGGCTCACAACCATCTGTAATGAGATCTAACACCCTCTTCTGGTGTGTCTGAAAACAGCACCCATCCTGCCGAGCATCTAAATGGTTTAGCAACACACGTGTTGAATTCGCAGGTGGTTTCCCCTTGGCACTGCAGGATTCTCAGTGGCTACAGCTCTCTGCCCTGGACAGCAAGGTGAAAAGAACCAGACTCAAGAGCACCAGACCGGATAAGAAACAAATTCAAATTCCAGAACTGTAATCTTTGCTGAATAATGATCACGTTGCGCCACCGCAGAGTTAGGAAATCTGAAGTGGAGCCACCATAAGTCAGAGGTCACTATGGAGACATGTGGCTCACAGCTGACCTTTCTGTCCTAAGACAGTGCCCCAGGCTCAGCCTCCAGTTCGTCGTGTGGAGCATTTCTCAGCAGGAACATTCTCTGCAGGTTCCCTGCCACCCACCAGCTGCCTTCCCACTTCCTACTTCCCCTGGCAGGAGTACTCAGAAATGCACTGCCCACTCCCAAAGGCTTTGTCTCCCCTCTTTTCTTGGCCTAACTACTCACCCTAGCTTCCTAGGCTCCCCTCTTTACTGGACACATCTGGACCTACCTCTAACCATCCTTTCATAGTAGCTTCCTGCAGTTCCTTCTACCAGTCATCTGGAGGTTAGGATTGTTCAAGAACAAGTTGGCTAAAATGCTGCCCGTGGCTGTCTTACCAGCTTTCCCTGGGCATCTGAATCTAGCCACGTAGGACAGAGCACCTAAACAGGAATATGAAGCTGTTGAAACAGTAGCTGGAGGCCCTCTAGTCTCATCAGTACTTACTGCTAATCCCAAAACATGGGTTTCCTCTAGTCATTGTCATGCACATGTATGTTTGTGCGCATGTGCGCGTACCCATCCACGCATGCAAACATGCTATGTGTTCATCTTTTTTCTTCTTTTTTTTTTTTTTTTTTTTTTGGTTTTTCGAGACAGGGTTTCTCTGTACTGTCCTGGCTGTCCTGGAACTCACTCTGTAGACCAGGCTGGCCTCAAACTCAGAAATCCACCTGTCTCTGCCTCCCAAGTGCTAGAATTAAAGGTGTGCACCACCACCACCCGGCCTATGTGTTCATCTTTATCTCCAGCTTTTTCTAGATTCTTCTTGGTAACTTTATTCAGAGCTCAGCTTGGCTATCCTTGTTATCCTGGTGGTACACTCTTCTCAAGTTCAATGTCTTCAATTTTGGTGAACTCTGGCATTACTAGAAGCACGAAAGATGAGATATTAAGAATTCATGTTGACAAAATGTGCTTGAGATCCAGAGTGCAAGCTGTGTAGATTTTGTCATGGAGTAAGAGAACAGAAAGCCTCCATGGTCATGGGCTAACACTACTTTCTCCATGGTGATTGATAGGCTAGAGGCTGCATAATTAGAATGTCAGTGTTCATTGCCTTTTGAGCATGATGGTGTAAGGCACAAATTCCTGAGAGAATTATGAGGCTTCAATGCTAAACATTTCTTAAGTGAAGAATTATCCTACCAGATAATAAAATCAAGTGGTAAAATTTACATTTACTGATCTCACATCCAGGCAAGTTTTAACAAGGATGTTCAGAAAGTGGAGCCATATATGTTAGTTTGTAAAGTCTGGCAGCCACTGTGAAAAAGACAGTAGAGGCACCAGGGAAGACTGAATAGCATTACCCTGTGATCCAGCAATCTTATTTCACAGTATAAGTCCAAGATAAAAGCAAAATCTTGATATAGTTCATGCCCATGCTTATAGCCACTTTATTTACAAAAACTAAAATATGGGAGCAATCAGCAGATAAGTGAGTTAGTAAAGCATCATACATATGAAATGGAATATTACTCATCCCCTAAGAAGAAGGAGATTCTGATGTATGTTAAAGCCTGGATAAACGCTGACGACTTAAGTAAAATAAGCCAATCACAAAACTTACATACCAGTGGTCAGCCTATAGAAACCGAAAGAAGGATGCTGGTTGCTAGCAACTGGCAGGAAAGAAAAAATGGTGGGTTATTGTTTAGTGATTGTGGAGTTTCAGACTACAAAATGAAAAGCTTTCAGAGATCCCTTATAGAGTAACACAGTTACATTTAATTCTATTTGCACTATATAGTAGAAAATGGTTAAGAGGGGGAATGTCATGATAGTATGCTTTTTTGCCATAATAATTAATAATAATAATAACAACAACAACAATAATAATAATATAAAACTACATTTGAAACTTTTATGATCTTAGTTATTGGCAAATAGTTGACAGGCTGTGCAGATTATCTACTGCTGTGTTACAAACTTCCCACATCTCCATTCTCGTGGTTCACTGTGTAAGGATTTGAACAGAGGTCCATGGAGACCACTTATCACCCTCTGGGGCTTCCCAAATATCTGAGATTGGAGTGTGTTGGTTTGCGTTTACCTCAGAATTGGGCCAAGTATCTACATGTCTGATCACTGAGCGAGCTCCCAGCACAGTCCTGGTCAGTGGCAAGACTTTAAGCCAGCTCAGACTCAAGAAGAGGCAAATTGAACCCTTGAGAAAGTTTGCAATTATAATTTCAATCTATCATGAAAAAAAAGACAGATAAAGCACCCTAAAATATATTCCTGGGAGCCCAGTGCTGGGGAAGGCAGTATGGGGCCCTGGAAGAAGCATGGACCATGTAGTAAATATGCTACTTCGGTAAAATATGATTGCATCTCCCCTCACAGGATGACACTTTCTGAGGGCATATAACACAATAGTAGTTGGTATAAGATGTTCAGATGGTATAATTTAATGTGATTTGGGTTTTGCCAAAATAAAAAGAAAAACTACATTAGAAACTGTGTGATCTTGGGTATTAGGAAGTCATTTAACAGATTTTTCTTGTTTGTGTGTGTGTGTGTGTTTATTTGTGTTCTTGTTGTTGTTACCTAACACACTGTCACCCAAACTCTGAGCCTATAGATCTGCGGAGCAGGAATTTGAATAAGGTGCAAGGGGATAGAGTGTGTAGTCATGTAATTCAGTTTCTGAGGAGTACAGTAATTCCCATTACAATAATCTCTATATGAATATAAGAATTTATAAAAGTATGTAAAAAGAAGCGTGGATATGTCTAGCCTGTGGCTGAATACCTTAGCATTGATAAGTATGGAAACCGTTGATAATCTATGTTTGTATTGTATATTTTACATAAAGAACTGAAAGCTAGATTTAAAGCATACAATTAGTAGAAATCAACACTTGCAAGAAGTGAATAAAAGCCCTGTTTTAGTCATGCTGTTTGCCCTCCTCTGTGCCAGGATTCTCCTTACATCGTGTGCTTCACCCAGGCACATCTTATACTGTCTTCCCTCCCAAGAGAGCTGTTCTGGGTTCCCCAAGACGGCAGTCGGAAGGCATCCCTCTGCTCTCTGAGTGGGTGTGTGCCTTCTCTCTGTGGTGGCAGACTTGGCTCATGCCCCACAGCAGTGGAAGCACTTCTAGAACAGTTTGCTCACCCTGCCTTTCTGAGTGGTGTTAAAGCTCAGAGACACAGCTGAGAAGAGTGAGGAACACTCCATGCCTGGGGTGTAGGCTACCCTGTGCTGCCCTGAGTGCTCATGTGTTGATAAAGGTAATGCTGGGCCACTGGACTGACCCAGAAGTAGAATGCTGGGTCAAGAATCAGACCTATACATTGTGCTGGACAGAGGAAAGGGTCTAGGCTACCAGGCAGAAGAAATGGGGCCAAGTCAGAGTTTAGAGAGGCTGGATCATGTGAAATGTAGACTTTTGAGGTGGCTTTAGATTGTACTTTGTACTGCTGGTGTGATGCAGGTTTAAGGGACAGCACGAGAAACAAGTGAAGGCAGACAACCTTGTCATTCATATTTTCAACTGCTGCATCCAGATTGCCCCAGTCGTAGTATATCAACATCTTTGGAGGATCATCCTGGTCTTCTAGCACCAGTTGTATGTGAGCACTAACTATGGACATCTGGACCTGGGAAAGTGCAGGCTGGGGAAGCTGGGAGCCCTTCCATAATCTGTTTCCCGAGAGTACCCATGTTGACTCACCATTAGGTTACAGCATTCTACACCATAGCATAGTGTGGCAGCCTTCAGGTTGTAGGCTTCTTAAATGACAGCTTAGGGATCCAGCTCAAATATTCTGTTAGAGATACAGGTGATACAAACTCCTCTTACTTAGTCTCAGGAGTCACAAATACTACTGCTGGTACCCTCCTTCTGCTAACCAGAATCCCACCTAAGTAGACTCAACAGGAAGGAGCAGACACCTGTGCTTCTCCCAGAGAAGAGTGCCAAGCCCACAGATAGTATTAATGTGGGATAATGAAGGATAAAATTGTTCACCTTCAGATATATGATTAGACACCAGTACTAAACATAAAAATATTTGTGTATACAATAAGCCTTTAAGTCATACAAATTCTCACCAGAGGATTCATCTCTGTCCATTTTCAAAATTACATTAACTTTTCTTAGTCTTAATTTTTCTCTAATATCTTTAGTGTTTCCAGTTGTTCTTAAAAGCTCTGTCTAGAGTGTGATTCTGCACTTGAGTTCATAAGTTAGAAACTGGGACAGAGATGAATGGCACCAATTTTACATGCTGTACAGACACATTAGTCATGTGAAAGGTCTTGGAATTCTTCAATTTCATCACTCCTGAATGCTTTTAGTGAAATGATAGATGAGAAAGATGGGGAAAAGATTGGAAATGCCAGGTCATCATTGGTCTGGTGGCTTCTTCAGACTAATACAAGAATAGGTGTCAAGGCCAATTACGATCTACCATTTCTGATTTTTTTTTCTCTTTTCTTACTGCACTATAAAATCCTCCTTAAAGCATGAAAAACTGAAACAAGTATGTAAATATGGTACAAGTTGCTATCATAGAGCAAAAAATGACAGACAAACATGAGCACACATGATAGTGTTCAGAAGCTGAACAATCATCTGTCTTAGCCAGTCTGGAGGCAGAAGGTGCTGACTTAGTGCTCAGTGGAGTCAGTACTGTATCTCTATGAGCTCCTGACTTCCCTGTGGCTTCTTCTGCCCCAGATATCACATCTGAGGTCACAGAAAATAAGGAAGGTGGAAAGAATCTTCCAGGAGACTCCTTAGGTAGATCCATGGCTACCATTGATATTAAGAAAGTATGTAATGAACATAAGGATTTAACTTCTAGTTTTCTGGGGAAATTGAGCAAGGTGAAGGATCATTATTCTTCAATGCCATTCACCAGGAGACAGACTGGAGCAGAGGTTTCAGTCAAAGATGGATGTGTTTCAGGCAAAAATAGATGTGTTTGTAAACTTTAGAGAAACCAACTAGTGACAGGCTTAGGCAGAGCGTCAGGCAGACAGATAGTAGAGTGAAAGACCTCTGTGCTTGGGACAGTGCAGCTGATAAGCACCTGGATTGATATTCACTATCACCAGTGTCTGGACCACACATTGAGAGTACCCAGCTCCACAGTGGCTCTCATTTTGCTGTTTGATTCCTTTGGGATTATTTAAAAAGTAGCTCACCTTCTGTTGTTCAGAAATGCTTTAAGCATCTCACTTACAGCCAGCTTTCTGAGCTGGAAGCTTCTTCTTTGGTATGGGGTGTGAGATTGTGATACTTTTGAGGTCTAATGGGAACTTGTAAGCCTCTAGGGATGCCATTCTCTGCGATTAACACTGGTCTTCAGAGTGAATTCAGTCTCAGAATTCACTGAGTTAGTTCCAAAGGGAATGGATTGTTATAAAGCGTAAGTCTAGACACTCCAGGATCTCTTCTTTATTATGTGATCTCTTTCTCTTACAGGCACTCCCTCTGTAACATCATCATCCCTACCAGAGCTGAGCAAATGCCTGCTCCATTGGCTCTGCAATACTGTGATCTAATTAGATGT
>NW_022196897.1:135112761-135115270 GCF_008632895.1 Mastomys coucha
GTGTTGTGTGTGTGTGTGTAAGAGACAGAGAGAGAAGTATCAGCCTCAAGTATTCTGCTATAGCAACAGTACACAAACAGATATTTTTAAAATGCTGTAGATTGAGGTGAGGCAATCATGAAAGAACCACCAGCATCAGTTGATTACTTCAGCATTCAGGAAGCAGCATATTCATTGTGTATATGCCAGACACCTGAGCTCGGCAGACCTGCAGGTTATAGATCGGCCTGTCTGGATTGGAGGCTGACAGGAGCCAGGTGCTGCTGGCTCGAAGGTCACACCTCAGTAGTTAGGTTGGAAAGGGCTAAGGTGAAGAGAAGGGACAGGAAGCATAGGTAGGTGTGTTGGAGATTTATTGCAAAGGGAGGTAGAGATTGTTTCAGCAGAAGATGCTGGCACCAGCTTGTTGTTGTGTTCCACATCTGTTTTGACTTGCTGTTAAAAAAAAAAATGCATAGAATCTGAATTTGGGGTCAAGGAGCATAGCGTGTTTAAGGCCATCTTATGTAACACTACAATAAAAGCAAATACTTAGCATCCATTTCATTTACGCACTTGGAGGAGGGGAATAAATGTATAATGTGACGTCTACTGTCACACATCTACTTTGGAGGCAGAGTGTTAAAAGGAGGCTTCTGAGGGGCTGGGACATCAGTGCCAGCTCTGTCCCTTCCCATCTATACAGCCTACCTGATGACCCCACTTTATGCCAGTCAGGCACAATAGAGCCACAGGTTACTAGAGAAGTGACCCCAGGAGAGATGACAAGAGTCCATAAGACCAGCATCACTCCAGGACCTGGGTCAGAAAACTCAGTGACTGTGTTTTAACCCACTGACTCAGTGTTCTCTTGTAGCAAGTGATGACAGATGGCTACAAAAGCGTCTGTATTCATAAGACAATTCAGTGATGCTGTCCTAACGTAATCTGTGAACAAGACCACCATTGTTGAATTTACACACAGGGAGTGTGGAAATCATTCAGCCAGGGCCCTTCAGTTCCTGTATAAATGTTGTATTGACACCCACACAGACTTGTGAGAGCTAAACAAGCCTTATCATACCATATGCACTCAGGTTCTTCCGAGGCAGCCTCACCTTACCAACAACACTGATGTCTGCCTGTAAATGATCATGGCTTTCACTGCCTGACAGGGAGCTGAGGAAAGCCTTTGGCCTGTTGAACCAGCAAAGCAGTTGAGTGGTCCTACTTTCCTTGCTTCCTGTGATAAGCAGAGGACTCTTTCATAATGGAGCTGTGGCTAGGAATGCTAGTTGGGCCCTCTGTGCTTTGACTGCTTCCTGCTTAGAACCTTAGAACATGGGTCCTGGTTCCTGGTTTTAGTGAGTACCTATTCCTCGGACCCTAAGTCTCTTATGGGCCAAGTGCTGGTCTCCAATTCTGTGACCTAGGCAGAGTCTATGTCATGTCCACTCCCTTGGAAAGGGTGACCCGTTTTGCTAGTCCTTGGAAGGTCTTATGATTTTCTTGAAAGATTGAGAGAATTCACTGAGGAGCAACACTGAACAAAAATAGTGTGTGATGTAACTGGTCTTTTTATACTTTGTGGGTTTTTCTTTCTTTCACTCTTTTCCACCTTTTCCTCCCACCCTTTCAACCCCAAACATTATCTAGGAGAGGAAAGGGGGTAGAGGGGAAAGGAAAGAGATCCCTGAATAAATTCAGGGGTCAGAAAGAGGGCACCATTATCATTAGATGACTTCCTGCTGTTTAGGGATGTTTAGTTCCTTGGAGCAAGTTTGATCTTTGCCTTCAGGATATCTAATTTCTTCTTGCTGCGTTCTTCTTTGTGCATGCCTGCTTACCAAACCATGACTCACAGCAACCAGCAACTCACAAAACAACTCTCTGGGCCTTAACATGTATATACCCTCTCAAAAGTCCCCCGTAATTTGCAACATCACACAACCACAGAAACTCTCTGCAGCTGGCAATATCACGCCTCTGCTAGGGCAGGAGGCAAATCACAGTCAGCTGCTGCAAAACAACCCCATGTCCCCACTCCTGGCACTAAAATGAAAACATATGCCTATAATGTTTCTGTGTTTTGTAAAGAAACCAAAATTCCAAAATTCTCACTACAGTGTGCCATATCTGAGGTCAGGGAGAGCTACTGAGAGGTAACAGTACACTGGACTGGAAAGGAGGGCCTTAGAGTGTGGGTTCCACTAAGCTTCCACTGTGGGCAAGATCTCTCTCTGTTGTCTGGTCTGGGGTCCTCTGCTGGTGACTTTTTGGAGGTCTTGTGCACTTTTAAAACCGGTCCTGGGTATATCTTCAAGTTCCAAACCAAAGAAAATAACAAAACCTCATTGGGACCATTACCAGGCATATTAGTCTGCTTTTTGTTATTACAATAAGAGACCTGAGGCTGGCCAACGTTACATAGAAATGTAAGCTATTATCTGTTTCATAGTTTTGGAGCCAGGATATGTAAATAGCATGATATAGGGTAGAAAGAGCCCTGGCAGAAGCAAATGAGAGGGAT
>NW_022196897.1:135115280-135117260 GCF_008632895.1 Mastomys coucha
AATTAGAGTTCTGTGTGGGGGAAAATGTGAGGGTATCATCATTCTGAGGATGTATACCTTTGTGAGGATGGACTATTAGGCCTGCAGGCTGTTAAAGATCCCCACTGTCAGCATGGAAACCTGATGTCTAAACATATGAACCTTTGCAAAGCAAACAGTGGACAGATAACCTATTTTCCTTAGAGTTGTGCTGTTCTGGTCTTTGCATATTCTTCATTCCCTATAAATGAGGATGTATAATCACTCAATACAAATTCTTTCAGCTCCAAGTTTCCTGGAAAGGAATTCACTAATCACCTCAGCACCTGGAAACTCAGGCCTCTTGCAAACAGCCTTTCTGCTCTCTCTCTTCCATTAGGTTGTATCCCAGAGATGTCTGATTTTCCTGCCTATAAGTAAAATCCTCTGTGCCTTGAGAAACAACACATTTCTCAGAATGGCAGGAATTTGGGAGGTGGGTACAATGTGGGTGGTGTGTCTACGTGGGATTAAGATATTAATTATGATAACTCTGCTCTGCTATCTCTATTCATAATTGATGCAGAGAAAGTCTACCAGGCCTGGGGTTGGCATTTTGGAAATAATGAGTCTATCCAAGTGCTGTGATGGCCTCAGAAAAAAAACGCAAGGAAATAGTATGACATCACTGTGGAAATCTTTCTCTCCAGCCACTGTCAAAGCCAATTGCTTAGCCAGAATTATACCAACAAACACAATGAATTGGAATCAGTTCGTTCCCTCCCTCTGGTAATTAGCACACACTTGTAAATTGACTCTGAATCTTGCTAAAGATTAATTTCTTTTCCGTGTCATAGGTTTCCCACTGGGGACATGAATCTCAATTAAAACACAATATCTATCTGTCTGTCTGTCTGTCTATCTGTCTGTCTGTCTATCTATCTATCTATCTATCTATCTATCTATCTATCTATCTATCTACCTATCTCCTCTTCTACCCATCACTCTTTACAGTTGTAAAGCTTTTTTCTGGTTTAACTTGACTTATTTTAACTAGATTTCCCTCTGGTATTACACATCCTTAGAAAAGGACTCCTATACAGGCTAACTGTGGTGCCTATTAGCATACTAATGTGGGTGCTGGCCCCCAGGCTCACTCAGTAACTGTGACTTCTCTCAGCTCTTCTCACCCCACTGGAACTACCCAAACATCTCTAGTATGCTTCCCTTCCCTTCCTCTAGCTTCTGGTTCCTGTAGAACGCTGCCACTTCTACCATGGACTCTTTTGGTTTCCTTTGCTCTCTCCTCTCTTGGTCCTCTCTTTTTGTCTCCCTTGCCTCTGTCTCTTCTCTTCCTCTTTCACCCCCAACTTCTCTCCTTTCATGGCCTCTTTCACTCTGCTGGTCATATTTGTTCTACTGCTTTCTCCTCCTACTCTGGATTCTTCCAGATGCCTCTGGCTGTACATACCTCCGTAGCTTCATACCTTGATATCTATATACCTTTATATCTACAACAAGAATTTTCTCCTTAACTATACCTTGAAGTTGGCATGTCCTCATTTCATTCACAAGAAATTTTCCAAATATTCCTCCACAAGAGTGTTTTACACAGTGCTGCTTTGAATGGTCCATGTCCCTCTGGGAGCATTGCCTTTTATTTTGGGGAAATGACTAGGGCTCAGTCCTGGCAGCTGCCTATGCCAAATAAAGTCATATTAATAGTGAAAGCCAGAATTTCACATTGATGCTCATAAACCCCATATTCCTAGGAGTTAAGAGCAGGTGTCAGTAGGTGACTATGCAGATGAGTGTCTTATCCCAGCCAGGTACATGCACATTGAAACAAAAACAAATATTCTGAAATGTATACATAGGTGGGAACCATTCCCAGAGGGTTAGGCTTCTCATCTGACCAATCAATGGGCGATTTCTTGTGCCATTTTTTTTTTCTCTAGTGCATGGTATTCAAAATTATGACTCATCCAAGGACTTAATGACATGGTGGGTTTTTTTTTTTTT
>NW_022196897.1:135117371-135151717 GCF_008632895.1 Mastomys coucha
CTCTCTCTCTCTCTGTGTGTGTGTGTGTGTGTGTGTGTGTGTGTGTATGTGTGTGTAGAGGTTTTAGTAGCTTGAATTATCAAAAGAAAACTGACATGGTTGGTTCTTAGAGGGTATGTGGAACAGCATATGTGCAGTTTATGTAGGGAAATAATTTTGTAGTGGAGATCCTGAAGACAAGAATGAGCTCACCTCTCAAAGACATGGGGAGCATCAGATCATAGATGCACAGACCTTTGTATGGGACCCAAATGTAATTCCAGTTTGTATCTGGTGCAGGTGAAAATTGAGTAGGGACATGGATGCCAATGACTAGATACATAGTTGCAAAAAACCACCAAGCAGGAACAGTAATAAGAGATGAGCTTAGAGCATCCACAAGAGGTTGGATTATCCATCAGACTGATAGGTATGGACTTCATTCTATGGGTGTGAGGAGGGTTTGGTAGGCTGTATGCAGTGGGGAGATGGGATATTTGGCCTTTGAGAAGTAGTCACTTAAGACAGGGATGAGTGTTAAAGTATCGAAGGCAGGGGGAAGCAGAGACCAAGTTACAGATAATAGGTGTTCTTGTCCACATGCTATGGGCCAGGCTTGAAGCAGAGTATTGGCTATTGGCTATTGATGGGGATAAGCAGGGCTACTGTGACTCAGGAAGACTGGAGTTTCAGTTGGACTGACTGTATTATAATCTTCATAAGAACAAGGTTGCTGCCTTCTTTGCTTTTGTAAATTCAGCATCTGATACCTAACCCTGAGCCCCAGTGCTTGGAATGTATCTGATGCTTTTTGTACAGTTGAGTGAGTAGAAAGGGTGAAGGAAGACAGAATTCTGTTTTGAAACCTGTGTGAGAACTTTGTTCCATTGCTAGTGTGAACCAGTCATGCTTCGAGGGTTGGCATGGCTGGGTGCTAATGAAGGTATGAAGACACTATTAATATCAGAAGAGTCCTGAGGCCTAAGACTAGCTGATCTCACCCACCCAGAGGAGTATCAGGTTCAGTTCTATCATCACCTGAACATACGACATTTGAGCAGAAGATTGGCTTGAGGTTGAGGAGTTGAATAGAGGTTGAACGATGTAGTAACAAAAGACTCGGAGTCAGGAACTGCCTGGATGCTCAGGTAAATGAATTATAAATCAAAGCTACTGACAACAGAGGTTTTATTAATGTCCAGCTAGAGGACTCCAAGGTTAGCAATGTGATGGTTGAGCTGAGGAAGAAAGAAGAAAGCCTTGGAGGTGAGAGACCAAGATGGTCCGAAGCCAGTGAGTTAGCAAACACTGACATCACAAAATGGCATAACTCATGGCAAAGAGAGAAAGGGACATTCTTTTATATATATATATATATATATATAATATATATGTATATATATATATTATATATTATATATAAAGGACAACATTTAATTGGGGCTGGCTTACAGGTTCAGAGGTTCAGTCCGTTATCATCAAGGTGGGAGGAAGCATGGCGGCATCCAGGCAGTCATGGTGTTGGAGGAGCTGAGAGTTCCACCCCTTGTTCCAAAGGCAAACAGGAGAAGACTGGCTTCCAAGCAGCTAGGGGGAGGGTCTCAAAGCCCACACCCATAGTGACATGTTTCCTCCAATAGGGCCACACCTGCTAATAGTACCATTCCTGGGCCAAGCATATTCAAACCACCATAACCATGAAAACTAAATTCACCATTTGACATTCATTTCTTCGAAAGGACCATTTCTTGGACCTTGTATTGGCAATGCCCTTGGTACTGAGCCCTAACGAAGCTAGGAACAGGAAGAGAGAAGCCAACCAACTGCAATGGAGTGCAACTGACAGTAGATGGGCCATAGAGTGGAAATGGTACTCAGAGGAGCAGGCCTTCTCATTCCTGCTGTAGTTCATATACTAGGTGGGGTTGGCTGGCTCCCTAAATAAATCCCACTGTGAAGCAGAGGAGACCTGAGGTGGCAGGTACTGTGTAGTTCTCCATCCTGTGGTGTCTCCAGATAAGAACTTGGGAGTGCTAGTTTTATCCTAAGGAAGACTTACAGGTCCTTCTTATACCTTTGCACTGTGTAAGGGCCCTTGCGAAGTTCTTGCCCACTCTGTAAGTCTCTGTGTCCCTACTTTCTTTGGAGAAAAGCACACTGTTTTATTCAGTGTCCGAGAAACTCTGATATCCTGTGGGTTTGTTTGTTACATAGATATTTAAGTAGTTAGATAACCCTTTCTAGTCACAAAGACAATGATACATGAACTTGCAACATTTTGGATGCTAACAGTTGTTTTATGGTACAACACTAGTGGATTTAAGCCAAGGATAGAATACCATGGTGCAAAGGGAAGACTTGTTCTTATCCTAGCATGGGATATTTCAATCATATTTTGTGGCCTGAGCGTCCACAGGTTTCTCATAAGTATCACAAGATGAAATGTATTATTATTATCAGACAAGAGACCAGTGCCATGGTATGGTCTCTGTCCCCAGCTTGCTGAAGGTCAATTCCAGACATGACATTCATCCCTCATTGTTGTCTCTGTCTTGGTTCATATCTCAGAATAGCTCCATGTATAATCTGAGCCCATTTTCTACTTGACTAGCCAATGCTGTGTTAAGTGATGTCAGAGAGGTGGATGATATCTCATGGTCTATGATTTTTGAGCTCATTATTTCTCCTAAAGGCCATCATGTAGAGCTCTTAGAAAGACAGAGAACACATACTAGGTGTGGTCTAGAGAAAGGAAGTTAGGTCATGTCCTTGAAGGTCACATAAATATGTGGCCCCTTCTTCTTTCTCTTTTACTTGCCGAATGTCATGAGATGGCAGCCTGTTCTGCCACATGATCCCTCCAGAATGTGTTGTGCTTCCAAAGGCCCAAAGCCACAGATCCAATCAACCGTGGATGGAACTCATGGAGCCACATACCAACTTAAGTCCTTTAAGCTCCTTATTTCAGGCATTTTACAAAGGTGACAGAATGCTGACTCATCCACTGAAGAGGAACATGAAGAGGGCAGCTTTGACTAACTGTACTGTGCCCCTGAGATGTACCAAACTGGCAGCCAACATCAAATTGTGACTGCAACAAGTCCATGAAAGAACAGCCTTTTCTGCACATACAGGAGGATTTATATGGACAGAAATTAGCTCCAATCACAGGACTTGGACTTGTGCTTCTAAGTCCACAAAGCAGGAATTACACGATCCCAAAGCTGTTGGCGATTTAAGTGAGACCATATTGACGAGAGTCTGCTAAAACCTGGCAGCTTTCTAGGTAAACAGTGACTGTGGCTAAGTGAAGGTTGCTATTATTTTTACATTGAAAAAAAAAGTGCTATCTCAACTGCGTGGCTCAGAAGGAACCAGAGTGTGACCCTATTCCCTGCCTTTTCTGGTGTACTTGAGATCCGCTTATCAGTTTCTATCAGCAAGCCAGCTGGCATGTCTACAGGGATGGCACTGAACCTGTGGTTCAGTTAGAACAGTGGTTCTCAACCTTCCTAATGCTGTGATGTTTATATACCCATGCTGTTGTGACCCCTAACCGTAAAATTATTCCATTGTTACTCCATAACAGTATTTTTCTATTGTTATAAATCATAATATAAATATCCAATATGCAGGATATCTGATATGCAACCTGTATGAAAGAGTCATTCAACCACTCAAAGGGGTTAAGAACTGCTGAATTAGAACTACAACCATCTAAGACAAAAGTTCACTGTCACAAAGTTTTCTCCTTTTATTTAGATTCCCTGTTATTTGTTCTAAGGGCCTTGCAGTTTTTAGCATACATATGTTTCATATCTCTGTTAAAACTTACTTGTATTTCTTTGCTTTATCCCTACAAGCATGGTGAGAGCTGGATGCACTAGAATGTATGTGAGTTTTGATTGATGCTAGGAAACCTAGATGTAGGTGTTTAACCTTAGGCAGGATAACAGATAACTGGCTTCCCTGACCGTCTGTTTCCTCACCTATAATATGAACAACATAATTCTTCCTGACTGATGTTGGCAAGCTGTCCACCCACGATGATGGATGTCTGTGGCTCAGTAGTAGTAAAGTCTACTTCTCCCTTTACTACATGGGCAGTAAAGTTTGATACTAAATCAAATGTTCCTGTAAAAGTTCATGGAGGTAGGTAAATGTGTTTGCTTCCATGCTGGAGTCTTTTACAATAGCCTCATCTTTATTTATTTTTCAGTGACAGCCTTTGTATCTCTTTCTAATTCTCACATTCTACCCAATTCCTTCATAAAAAGAACAACTGGACGCTTTGATTTTCTTTACCCTAAATCCAGTCTTAGAGAGCACATTAAAGAGTTTTACAATATCTTCACAAGTGTGATTCAGTTCGCTTACAATCTCACTGTCAGCTTGTATTTTCTTAGAAGCATACAATTTTATCTGAATTTTATTCTGTTTGGTTTCTTTTTTTTTAATGAAAAACCTTGGATAGTTGGTGTCCAGACCTTACAATCAACAATTCTTGCTATTTTAATTTAGTTTTTTAACATCATAAGTAAAATCCTTAGAGTTCAAAATGATAGCAAGAGTCTGAGTACCTAGTGAGCAAGGAACAGGTCTTGTCTTCCCTATGCACTGTACATACCATGAGGAAGAGAGACTTGGTGAAAAATCACATCGAGGGTTTCAGAATTTAGCTAAAGATCCAACAAATATTTGGTGATTATATTGTATTTTGATTATATATCTCATCTGTGGGTTCACTATTTCTGCAACTAGATGGGAAATGTTGGCTAAATGCTTACAATTTCCTGTCTTCCCAGTCTATATTGTCTGCCTGTGGTTTTATATTAGAAGCCTAACACCGGTTTACATACAGAGAAGGCTCAGCTGGGCATGTGATACCTAGACAAGTCAGTGGTCACTCAGCTCTTTGCCAGACCTCAGCCCAGGGTGCTTATCACATAGTGATATGAAAGCTTGGACCATAAGAAAGAATTCAGGTGTGAACTCAGAAGAAAAACCCAAAGCGCCCGAGTTTATCAAACCATGACACAGAAAGTGTGTGTATTGATGGCCAGACTTGATGGCTGAGATGTGCAGACCTAAGCCATCCACAACCCCTGTGTTGCAACCCGCCCATTGCTTCCAAAGTTCCCACTGCTTTCTTGTAATTAAGAGTGCTAAGAACACTTAACATAAGATACTCATTCCGCACAAGCACTTAAGAATTTAGTCTACATTGTCATGTATAGGCACTGATATCAGTAGATACCTACTTGCTCACTTTGCATGAGCAAAACTTGGTATCATTTGACCAATTATCTTTTTGTTACCACCTGCAATTGTCAGCCTCTGACAATCACCATTCTGCTTTGGGCTTCCGTAAGTTTGACTACTTTACATTCTCTATATCATTTATATGCTATATGTCCTCTAAAATAAATATATTTCATTTAATATATGTTCTCTAGGTTCATCCATATTGCCAATAGGAGGAACTATTGTTTGTTTCTTTCTTTTTTTAATAAAGGCTGAATACTATAATACCATGTTTATGCAACCATTATCTTTATTTGTTCATCTACTGAAGGACACTTAAGTTGATTATGAATCTTGGCTCTTGTGAATGGTACTGCAGGGAACACAATTCACATATCTCTTCCCATACATCAATTCCCTTTCCTTTAGATATATATCCAATAGTAGGACTTCTGCATCATACAGTGGTTTTGCATCTTTCTTTCTTTCTTTCTTTCTTTCTTTCTTTCTTTCTTTCTTTCTTTCTTTCTTTCTTTTTTGGAACATCTGCACTGTTTTCCACAGGATTATTCTGGCCAAAGATCTTGATATTCATGAATGTCACCATTTGAAGGAGAGGTGGAGATATTTATTGGTCTGATGATGTTCTGACTGGTTGGAAAGAAACAGGAAATGGGGTTTTATGTTCTCTCATTATCCCACCTGCTGGCACTCAGTTATTTCAGGAGCCAGGGAAGATAATTGGTTCACATTCACCACGGTCTGCCTCTGCTACCCAGCAAGTCTGCATCACATGCTGTCCATAAATACAGTCAGGATATTTACCTGTGGTTGTGGAGAGCTGCCAGTGCCTACCAGCCTATAGTGGCATAAGCAGTTAAGGCACTGAATTTTGATTATGTGGCATGTATACCTTGGAATGGTTCCTGTCTAGGTTCCATAGCCTTGCAGAGAATTCTTATGGTATATATAGCTTCTCTCAATGGCTTGTCTGAGCAAAGCTAGTTTGGTAGTAGAAGAGAAGGCACAGACCAGATATATTTGTGATAAATTAACAAAGAGCCACTCTCCTGTCATTGAGAAATTAAGTCATAGTTGAGATCTTTATGAACAGTTTCCATATATATAATGATGACTCCTGATTACCAGCCAAGAGACTAAAGAGCATCACTGTGCTATAAATTATGTCACTGCAGTTTGCTTTTATTACTTTAATCAAAGCATATTTCAAATACATATCTGTGCATTTTGAAAGATCACTGTCCCCATACTTAGTAGAAAGTAAAATGACCAAATGATGGCTGTTAGGAAAGGGGAACAGAAAGACTAGGGCAGCCAGCCTGTCACCGAGTATGGGTTTGCTATCAGACTCCAGAGCTGGTGCCTGTGAATCTATGCAGGCAAAAACACCAGGACAGGCTGACATCTCTGGTGCCCCAGGGGATGTTTGACTCACTCAGTTATGTCTCAAAAACAGCATATGAACTTAGGCCAAAAATGATGCTTAGATCTTTAAAAGTAAGTGAATACTGTTGTAAGGTGTTATTGATAGAACGTGACAGAAAAAAATAGAAGGACCCAAGATGCTATACCTACTACATACTTTCCATTCTTGGCCCCATAAATGAGTGTGTATAACAGGCCCACACACTCTATTCAGCTAATGATCAGAATGCATGCAGTCCAATACAAAAATCATAAACTCACTAAAAATATGAGTGTGTGTGTGTGTGTGTGTGTGTCTGTGTGTGTGTGTTAACCACCCTATTTCAACAGTTTTCAGGTACTAATGTTGTAAATGACAACATCATCTAGTAAAGGCAGGGTGCCGAGCACACCTGGAGAGCAGATGTGAACAGAATCTCTGTTAGACAGAGAACTCATCTTTGTCATAGAAACACTTTTTCCAAGATTACCCTAAAAAGTCTCTCCTCAGAGATTAACCCCAAGCACCTCACAGATGACTTCTTTTCTAATGACCCAAAGTCTTCTCCATAAGTAACGGAGGAAAGCATTCACTACCTGAGGCAGAGCTATTATCTTTTGAGGGTTGTTGACTTTCAGAACCGCGAAGCCTTCAATCCAGAGACTCTGAAACTGCAGCACCTATTGAATAATGTCAGCAAAGCCACCACTAAAGCCTCAACAAGTATCGCACTCGCCGCAGAATGCTTAGCGGTCAGGGCTCTCTCAAGATGCATGACTCAACACGCACCAGGAAAAAAAAGTCATCTTGGTACACGAGCTGAAGCTAGGAGACTGCAAAGATTTAAGATCCTGGTTACATAAGTAAGTTCCAGATCAGCCAGGATTACAGTGTGAAATAATGGCTCAAAAACTAATAAAAAAAAAAATCTAAGGTCAAGTGTTTTCCACGAAGATACTTGAAATACACCTTGGAGTTCACTGAACCCGAATGTCTATAATGACACCTCTTTGTGTTTCATCTGCCAGATGTTCTCCAGTAAAACATTGAATCGCACATGGATGACAAGCTTCTGCTGCTGCTGGAAAGTTTGTCACTTTTCAGGCACCAAACTTATCGTGAGTAGTGAGAAAGGCAGTGCAGCTGCAAGCTATCAGGACAATGTGGTCAAATGTGGGACATAAAACTGTGCCAGGAAGTTTGTAAGGTAGAGCAGGTTGAGACATGGAGACTCAGTGAGTGTACTCCTGAGGCTTAGGTGACACCCAGCTCCCTGCCAGACTCCTGACTGGGAACCCATTTGCCACGCTTTTCACATAAAAGAGATGTGACCACAGGTCACGTAGGCTCAAGATTTCCTTCCCAGACATTCCTCTTTGCAAAAGGTATTTAATCTCAGGCCCACTTTGAGAACTGGGGTATGGTTTTACACATCCACTTTCCACCATAACAGTAAATCATTTGGAATCATGGACTGGCTCTTTTCATCAAGATCCACTGTGGAGAGCCATGGAGACAGCCTTCGCTACAGAGCTGCTGCCTAATCTCCCCTAGAAGGCCTCTCTGTACTCCTAGCCACAACCATCCCCAAGCATGCTGCCTCCTGTCAAGCCAAGGACACTCATTGTGGGACCAGCTGGAGATCCCCCTTTTGCCATGGCCCCAGGCTAGACATAGCCCATGGGCCCCTACTTCATTCTCTGCTCTTCTGAGGTTCACAGCAGTGCTTGGGCATCCAAATGTCTGAGAACCCCATAGCCCCAGCTTCATCACAGGCCCAGGAATCCTGAATTAGAAGCAATGTGAGGTAAGTGCTGTCAAGCCCCCTGCCGCCATGCCCAGTGGTAGAGGAGACACAGGACCCATAACCCTACAGTCAAAGACACTAATGTTGACAAATTTCACTCCCAGGATGCCTCAAGTAGACCTTCAACTAATCTTCACACCACTTCCCAGCACCTACCTGGCATTGCCCACTCAGGTTCATCACGACAGCTTCCTTAGATGCTCTCAGGAAAATGTTTCTTTGGCCCTGAAGCAAGAGAGCAGCCAAGAAAATGGTTCATTGAATAGTAGTGGCCTGACCAATAACTCACCCTCACAAAGTATTGACCAGGAGTATTAAAGCTGAAGCCAGGGAAATCATGTCATTTAAGGTAGTGTCCCTGGCTATTAACCATAAGAAAGCATCAGATCTGATCTAAGGATACCCACCTGCTTTTGGACTTGATATGAGGCCAGCTCCACAGACAAGAATTCATATCTGGCTGTATAAACTTGGCCAAGAGACCTTTGCTAGGGAGGTCTTGGGCCATAGGGGAAAATCTTTTACTGCTGATATACTGAGCAGTCCTGTTGTCATTCTACCTTCTAAAGATTCCTGCTTATATCCATAGACCAGTGTTGGGTCAAGCATTCATCAGAGAAGCTTAAGACCTCTGTAAGCGGTAGTTACTGCAACCATAGGTAGAGTAGTAATGGTAGTGCACTTGCTATTAGTAGCTATAACTCACCCTACAAGGTTCTGGGAACATCACAGAATGGGTGGGAAGACCCAGCATGAGGAGATGTATAGCAAAAACTATATTTTGGATATGTCATGACCATTACATTTAGGAACTCATTGAAGTCACAGATACACAAGACTTGTACACAATTGGCCATGACCATTTCATTGTGGATAAGGGAGAGGATCATGAAGCCTGACTCCTCCCAGAGGGACTATTGGCAACTAACACGTGTTGGGAGTAGAGTTGGAGGCCATCGCTGTCTTCAATGGTAGAGCCACAGGTAAGTCGCCCTTGCTTCACCAAATAACTTCCCTCTCTCCATCAGGTAACCTCTAATTACTCAATGAGCCACAGACAAAAATAAGACCTAAAAGTAGGAATGAGACTCATTAAACTCCAGAAGAGACAAAGTAATGTTGGGGGCGGGGGGAAGAGAGGGTGACAATAATTAAATTAAGTACATAAATTTATGAAAGTGTCTGTCTTAGTTAGGGTGTCTGTTGCTGTGAAGAGGCACCATGATCACTGCAATGCTTATAAAGGAAAACCATTCAATTGGGGCTGGCTTATAGTATCAGAGGTTTATCAGTTCATTATAGTAATGGTGGAAAAGCATAGTGGCATTCAAACAGACTTGCTGCTGAAGAGTCTGCCACATTGGGTGTGGCTTTAGGATATGAGACCTCAATATCTACCCCTCCTGCCAGTGACCACTTCCTTTAACAAGTTCATACCTACCCACCCTAAGGCCATACTTCCTAAAAGTACCACTCCCTATGGGCCTACAGTGGCCATTTTCATTCAAAGCACTACACTGTCTGTGGTGGTTAAAATGAGAGTGGCCCCCATAGGCTGGTGTGTTTGAATGTTCAGTCCCCTGGTGGAACATTTCTGGGAAGAGTTAGGAGGAATGGCATTGTTGAAGGAGGGGTGGTACTGGGAACAGGCGTTGAGGTTTCAAAAGACTCTCCCCACTCATAGGATGTTCTCTCTGCTTGTTTTCAATCCAGATGTAAGCTGTAAGCTCCAAGCTGTTCTGCCATCAGGGCTTCTTGCCTTTGAAAACCATAAGCCCTAAACTAAGTGTGTTGTTTACTATAAGTTGCCTTGGTCATGGTATTTTGTAACAACAATAGTAAAGGAGACAGAAGTTGGTACCAGGAAGTGGGCTGTTGTGATAGTCCTAATCATGTTTGTTTTGAAGGAATCTGAAGATATTGAGACTTTGGACTAGAAAGGTGATTGAATACAGCAAGCTTAGTTTAAATGGCCACCCTAGCAGAAATATGAAAGGCAGTGGCACTGAGAGCTATGTTGACTGTACAGCCCTTGCTCTAGTTACTTCAGGGGGAACAATATTAGCAACTTGGCTACAGAGCACTCTTAAGATTTTGGCAATGAAGATGTATGCTTTCTTCCCGTTTCCTAAGAATTTGCCTGAGGCTAAACTGAAAAAAAAAAAAACAAAAACAAAAAAAAACTAATTTTTTTCACCCAGAGGAGATTTCAAGACAAACTAATTCTGACTTTTGTCAAATGGTTATTGGTAATCGCTCTTATGCAGGTCCACAATGAAAAAGACCAAGTGCTGTAGTAAGAAATACAACATTTACAGTTTGAGGAGAAAAATAACACTAGGAAATTTAATGTTGGAGCCAAGGTTTGTGCTGAAAAAGATGAAGTGAGTAAAGAGTGGGGTCTTCAGGGCAAGACTCACCCAGCTAAGCTTCCAACTTGTAATACAAGGAGGCCAGAGGTATTTCCCCCTCCTAAAAGCAACAAAGAAAAACGCTTATGCAAATGTAATTCAATGGAGCCCTGTTACATCCCAGGAAGGCAGTTGAAACTGGCGATTTTGTCCACTAAGAACCATTAAGGATACACACATAAAGGGGTCACGGAATCCCCTTCCCTGGCTAAGAACTGTGGAGACCAGATGCATAACGAGCAATGCGTAAACATAGGCTCTGAGAGGCCAGTGCAGTGCTTAGAGTGTTGAAAGTGAAGCACTGATTGCATTGGAGATTCCAAGATGTTGGAGATGCTAGAGCCATGAGACATCTGCCAAACAGAGTTGCAGATGAGTAGTGAGACATGTCCAAAAGAGAAAAGTGTGTTGCTGTCAGTGGAGCTGGAAAGGTGGGACCACCTAAGCCTTTTGACATCGGGCATGGAACTTTACAGGGTTTTGAAGTTTGCCCTGCCAGATTCTGGTCTTGTTTCAATCCAATATTTCCTCACTATGGCTCCATTTCTCTCTTTTGAAATGGTAATATATATTTTGTGCAATCATATGTTGGAAGTATGTATGTCTTTTTATTTTATAAGGGGTTGTATTTATATGTACATATGATATGTATATATAATAAATAATATATATATATATGTATGTATTAAGATATTGCCTTAAAGCTCAGAAAAAGACTTTGGATTCTTAAAAAGTATTGAGTGACTGTAAAAGACTATGAAGACTCTTGATGTTAGATTACTGCAGTCTGCACTGTGATACAACCATAAATCTCTGGAAGTTAGGAAGTAGTGGTGGATTAATGAGAATGGCCTCCTATAGGCTCTTATATTTGAATGCTTGGTTCCCAGTTGATGGAACTATTTGGGAACAATAAGAATGTGTGGCCTTGTTGTAGGAGATGTGTTACTGGAAGCTGATTTTGAGGTTTCAAAAGCCAATGCTATTCCATTATCTCTCTCTGCCCTGTGGTTGTATCTCAAAATGTGAGCTCTCAGTTGCTATTTCAACATTATGCCTAACACCTGCTCCCATGATCCCCACTATGATGGTTGTGGACTTTAACCCTCTGAAACTTTAAACCCCAAATAGGCGTTTTCTTCTATTTGTTGCCTTGGTTATGGTGCCTTATCACAATGATAGAAAATAACTAAGAAAGAAGTTAACAATTTAAAAATGACAGAAAATCAGCATAGAAAGCATCAAGCTCAAGCCTCCTGATGAGACCAAGGATTAGAGTTTTGAGTGTAAATCACTGAGATAAAACGCCATACCAGCCTCTCACTAATATATCTGTACACAGCCCACATATGCCAAAATTGAAGCTTTTGGCATATTTGGGGGCTTATTCACCATGTCCCCAGGCATGACACTTTTGTTAGCAGTCTAATCATGCCATCTGGCTAAGCCACATTGCTGCACACTACAAAGGAAGAATGTTTCATCTACCTATGTACTTCTCATTTATTAGTAGACACACATTATAGAGAAACTTTCCATTTGCAGTGTATATACCAGTAAGCTTCTACCACCAAAGGCAACCTGGGTGTCCTCTCCACAATACCCAGGGCCAGGAAAACCTCCATCTACTGTGGGAAGAAGCTGGCCATAGGAAAAAGCAATATCTCTATTAGTTTTAGATGGAAAATCTTGGAAATGTGCCCCCAAGAAACTCTTGTACTGCTTACTGAGTATGACCTCTGCTATCCAAGTATGTTTAGTTGTGCTCTAGCCATGAAGATCAGTGGTCAGTGATCCAGAGTGGTGCCATTTCTATTATCCCTAACTCCATGTAGATCAGCTCCATGGTGATCAGCATCAATGGCTCCAAGATGAATAGCTCCAAATTAGATATCAGAGGTCATATAGAGAAGCCAAGTGTTCCTGACAGTATGGACAATCACCAATTCCCTCACTTTCTAGAGGAAAACAGCTAAGCTGAAATGTGGAAGAAGGGGCAGCTGCAGCCAGAGTGACACCTCTTGAATTTGTTGTGTTTGACTTGTTTGATTGGTTTTCAACTCATCTCCTCTTCTTGTTTTCTTTTTCTTATAAATATGAATATACAAAGGATGTGCATAGTTGTGAATAGAGCCTTGAGCAGTTGGATAATCCTAACCATTGCAGAAAAAAATAACAGTGAAAATCAAAAATAGGGGGGAAAAAAGAAAAAGAGTTATAACAAAACCGACACAAACAATTCTTTTTTTGACTTTAGAAACTAATGCATCTTGGAAACTGGCTTTGTTTTTTGTTTGTTTGTTTGGTTGGTTTGGTTTGGTTTGGTTTGGTTCGATTTTTGTTTTTTCGAGACAGGGTTTTTCTGTATAGCCCTGGCTGTCCTGGAACTCACTCTGTAGACCAGGCTGGCCTCGAACTCAGAAATCCACCTTCCTCTGCCTCCCAAGTGCTGGGATTAAAGGTGTGCACAACAACCGCACGACTGGAAACTGGTTTTGTTATTTGTACAAACTCTATATGCACAGGCATTCTGTACAAGTGTGAGAAGCTGTTTTCAAAGATGGCTACCCATTTCAAGGTAAAATATTTGGTACTCACAGTGGAAGAGTCATCTATCTAGCCTACCTAAGGGAGAAGGTACTGTGCACTTCCAGAGTCAATGGGCAAAGTCTGCTACCTGCAGTAGAACAGTTTTGTATGTCCTCAACCTATATTTATTTTTTATTTCTGTATGTATATTTAAAGAGAAAAAAAGAGAAAAGCAAGTGTTGGAAGTAACCAATTTCTTTCAACTTTAGAGGGCAGATCTTCAATGGAATTTCCTTCAAAATGATTTTATTGTACAATGTACTAGGGAAGGATTACAGGCTTGTAAATTAAATATTTACTTTGAGGTCTGTGAGTACCAACGGTTACACACATCTCTCAAGTACCTTTTCCCAGACACAGGAAGGTGTGGGTGGGCACCAGAGTGAGGTCCTCAGATTCCCCCTCTTTCTCTAGTACCTACTCTGTTGAAGAACTAACTCCAAGTTCATTCTTAAAATGAACCTCATGAAAGGACCATATATTATCTATGTTATTATTTATTTTCTGGCTACAATTTATGTCAAGAAATTGAAGACTTTGTGAAGGTCCTTGATGGTTGCATGAAGGCGCCAAGGTTTGATCCAGAAAATTCTGTGTTTGACAGTATTAATTTACCTACCTCTTATTCCTGTCCCTATTTTTCTATTTTATGACAGACAAAGTATTCCCAATCCTCATCTTAAGCCCAAGAACTGACATATTAATCTACATCTATACATTCATGATGTCTTTGTTTCCTTTTTAAAATAAGTTTTCCTTTCTTATTAGTTATTATGACTATTATTATTATTTCATGTATATGTATGTATATGTACATAAAGAAGGCATGCATATAACATGGCAAACATGTGGAAGTCAGAGGACAACTTTATAGAGTCAATTTTCTTCTTTCACCTTATGTGGGTTCCAGAGACAAAAATATCAAGTCACCAAGCTTATATGACATGTACTTTTTCTCTGCTGAGCTATCTCATTGTCTCATAATTGTCTTTTTTGCATGTAATAATATTTAATAGACAATGTAGCCTTGTTCATGTGGTTTAATGAGGAGGGAAAAGAAAAGGCCCGGCTCCTCCTAGACTAAGCAGGACTGTTTAGTTGAAGGTCTTTTCTGAAATAAAGGTGAACATTAGCCAGTCTTTTAGCTATTGCACCTGACTTTCGGATGCCATTCATTGCCAAGTCATGACTGAAACAGGAGGTGACCATGATAGGAGATAGTGTTCACTTGCTCACGGTTGACAAGTTGATGCTATCCAGTAGGGTTTCTCATGCTTTGTGACTATGTGATCTACAGAGATCTGTCTATGGCTCTATGTACTTACTGGATGTTGGAAAATAGAGTTTAATGTTGGAAAATAGAGTTTAATCTCCTTTTCACCCTAATAGTTAAGAACCGAGAATCTAACCAGTGAGTGCAACTTCTATCCCATTTTCATCAGTTGCTCCACAATATTGGATTGTTGTGATATTCCAGTGCCAACATAGAAAGCGTAATGTGTCTAATTGGCAAATGGGGGCAAATACCCCATTGCTCAGCTCTGTCACCATGATAAAATTCTTAAGATCAGTATCATATAAGTGGAAAAGTTTTGTTTTGCTCCATTGTTTCTGAAATTTCAGTCCTTGTTCTTTGTTTAGTTTGGGTGGATGCACATGTAGAAAGGGCCCCCCTTAACTCATGGTAACCTGGAGGGAAGGAGGAAAAAGAAGACTGAGACAGAGGGATGGGGCCTGTATTTGAGTAACCTCTGCAAGGACACCCTGATAGTAACCTAACTTGGTCTCCCAGACTACTTCTTAAAGTCTCACCCCCTCCTGGAAGACCTGTGCTGTAGACCAAGCCTTTGACACATGGGCATTGGGGAACTTATAAGATGAAAACTGTGAAATAGACATTCCTTTTTCCCATGTCTTAACTTATGTGTGTCACCTGTCACAGACCATGAAAGCAAAAGCATTGCCCTTTCTGATGAAGTGGCACCCTTCCATCCTGGCTCAGAAAACAAAACAACAGAAAAAAGCTCAGTTAAAGCTTAACTTGTAAGTGCTGAAATCTCTGTGGTGTCTACTTGGACGTCAGAGATCTTCCTGATGAGGAAGAGAGCTGAAGAATGTGTGAATTATACTCCATACCTGTGCAGGAGATCCACTTCCTATTAAGCAAAAACAGATTGCATTCCTGATCTGATTTTGACAACCACAGTGCCTGCTATTCCAGACGAGCCTGAGGGAAATGTTTCTTAATTAGTGAAGAAAAATTGAAAGTGGAAGCAAGAAAATTTACTCACTCTGGCACACACATACACACACACACACAGGCACAATGAAAAAAGGTGAGATTTCCTCAAGCTGGCACACATACTAAGATAATTAGAAGCTTTTAGGAAAAGAAATCTTTTCATGTTTTTAACTATGCAAACATTAAATTTGCATATTTCATCTATTTATGTATACCATAGATTATTTTATGCCTTATATCTCAGAATTGCTTTACTTGGAACACTGTATTTCCATATACATTGAAGTGCTTTAAAATGGGTGTTTTATTGGGACTTAGAATGCTGTGCCTTGAATCCTGCAGAGGATCATGAGCTCAGGGGTCATGGTTGGGTCAAGGCAAAGAGCTGGTGCATATGAAGGTGCAGAAAAGCAGAACTATTGCATATTTTATCTCCACTTCATTCGTTCTCTATGCCAGACTTCATGTTTATCTCAGGCCACAAGTTGTGCTGTGAACAGTCTATTTCATTTCAGGAGCTGTATTTCTAATAGGAAGTCATGAAGAGCAGAGATCCAAAGAGAGAGTATGAGCCAGAATGGTTGGGTTCCCCTTCAGCTCTTTGTCTCTAGTTACTCAATCATAAGAAACTGGCTTTACCTCACCGAACCCCAGATCCTTTCTTGAAAGTCATAGTGGTGGTAACAATGTACACTCTACAGAATGGTGGTGACAAATTTAGTTGAATGTGTCCTGTCCAGTGTATAGTTGAGATGATCCATCCATCCATCCATCCATCCACCCACCCATTCATTCATTGGTCACATATTGTAAAGATAGTAGAAGATCGTCTGGTGTTTCATCCAAGAGAGTTTTATGAACTAGAACAAATAAAGATGATGGTCCTGGTGTGAATTACAGGCACTCACTTTTGTCATTCAAGAGCTGGTGATCAGGGTTCTACCTGGAGCTTATTTTCATTGGAAGACTTGCTTTCCGTTCATACTGGTGAGCTACTAGGGTTAGAGGGAGGATGTCCTAGGGATAGTTTCTGTCAACAATGGGCAGGAAGGTGGTAAACAGGTGCCCAACTCTTACATTTCAATGGAATTCCTGAGTGTTTGTTCTGTGTTGTCTTCTAGACTCCCAACTGTCTCCAGCTTCCTGCAGAGCCTGACTGAAGTGCATTTCCCCTGAACTTCACGCCTTATGTACATCTACCTGCCCCACTTTCTGAAACTGCTCCCTAAGTAGAGAAGAGTCAGGCCTGTAGGATCTCCATCTATAGATTCACACATTCTGAACCAATCATGGACTCAAAAGCGTTTAGAAGATAACTGTCTGTAGTAATTATTCCCTAACTACAGAAGAGTATAACACCTTCTTACATAGTATTTATATTATATCATATATCATGACTAACCTAGAGATGATTTCCAGTATTTGGGAAGATGCGTCTAGGTCTTATGCAGATACTGGCTTGGTCATCCACTGTCTCTGAAGGTGCTGGAATCACTTCCATTGGGAAGCTGAGGAATGGCAGTGTCCACACTAAAGCCCTCCTCTCAGGCCAGCCCCAGGGAAGATGAAGGATGTCTATCTATATGCCAGCTTTCCTTTTAGGTCAGCTTCTGGGAAGCCATGGCAACACCCAAGCATGGGGATTGTGGCATTGCTGAGAAGGTGTTCTGTTCTGTATCATCACTTCTTATCAGCAAATGAATTTTGTCCTAGGAGAAGCATAATCTGGATGTGTCACAAGGGAGACAATACCATTCAGGAAGCAGATTGGCTTCTGTGGGGCTCAGGTTGCTCGGATATGGGATGAATCACAGTGTGCAGTGAAGGCATGCTTCTCTGGGTATTCCATAGTGAATCTTCCCCTGCACACTCTGCCTGCCAGGGAAGAGCACTGTCCTAAAATAAACACTCGCTCAAACTGGAAAACTATTTTAGTGACTTTTAAGAATAAACGTCATTCTTTGAACACCCCTTTGACATCTTTCTTAGGAACAAGCAGATCTACTTTCTGGACCCAATGCATATCCTCCATGATAGTTAGCCATCTGGCTTCTGGTTAACAGGTGTGCAAGCCTGGGGGTGTAGGGTTGTCTTCTCCATTAGAGAGAATGGAAAGTAAAGGGTCACTCCATAAGATATGAATGTTGAATTGTAAGGGTTTGTTCAGAGGCATAGCTCTGAGTGTATGGAAAACACATTCGGGGAATTTTCTGCTTATATTGACATTTGTCCCACTTTCAACTTACACTAGGTCAAACCTTCGTTTGATAAAATAAACCTTATTTGATAAAATAAAACTTCTATTAAGTTATATTTGATAATCATTCAGGATAATACTCTCATAACTGAGCCTGGACAGCACACATGATTGGTCAGATTCAGCATGGGGGCTCATAAGTTTTGTCTTTAACTGAAGCAGGTGAGTGGACAAACCTCATCATTTCTTCTTGGCTGCCCTTTCCTGAGGATCATCGTGACAGGCTGGTTTTATTTTATTTTTGCCAGGGGCAGCATGCCAGTGAATAAAGGAAAGGCTGGGGAAGGGGTTGCTTCTGCCTGGTACTTGTCACCCAGAGTACAACAGATGTAGCAATATGACAAGATGCACAGATGATGGTTAAAAAGGTGGACTGAAGACATGGAAAAATGAGATTAAACTAAAGGGAGGTCAGTATCCCAAATATATACTCTGATGTCCAAGGCTGGCTGTGAGCTCAGCGGCAGCAGTGCTGTGAGACAATCAGTAGCATGACTCATGGTGTTCAAGTGGTAAAAATAGACCAGAGACTCATAAGGAGAGCATCTCCTTCTGCTCTTGATATGAGGTGCAATGAGCACCATCCCCAGAAACACCCACTGGAGATGCCTCCCATCCCACGCACTCCAGGCGCCCTCCTGCTGCACGGCTTCTCTATGGCTCTTAGCCATGTCTCTCCTTGCTAAATTCACCATCCGCCTCCAAACTTTGGATGGAGTGCAAGCCTTACACAGATAAGGGCTGCTCCATCTGGATCCCTGGTGACCCTAGGAAAGCACATATCTAAGAAGTTACTAGGCTGGTGGAATTTCTCAAAAATCATTCCTTGCAAAGTGGATCTACATAATGCATAGAGAGTGGCTTCACACCCTAAGCTGTTCTTTCATTGCAGTCTGGGTGACTTGTTTTAACACCTTATAGATTGTAACCTTAGGAGCAAATGCAGATGGAGCATTGATAAAGGGACTAAATTGATGACAAACTGTTTTAAAAAGAGACATTGGTAGCTGGGTGTGGCAGTACTTGTCTTTAATCCCAACTCTTAGGAGGTAGAGGCAGGCAATTCTCTCTGAGTTCAAGGCCAGCCTGGTCTAAAAAATGAGTTCCAGGATAGCCAGGGTTAAATAGAGAGACTCCATGTAAAACTTAAGAAAAATATGACCTTAGAAAGAAAGTTGGAAGCAGTAGGTTCAGACATTCAAACTATACCTTGCACCCCAGCCATGGGTTTCTGTGTCTAAGGCTGTGAGCTTCATAAGGCCTGAGACTTAGAGCTGTATTATACTGTGGTGAAACAGATAAGCTGTTAGCATTAAGCTCTTTTGAAAATGGAACAGGATACATACTTTCAAGCCTTTGCATCATGAAAAATAATTCTTCAGGAAATGTCAAAGTAGTCAGGCATAATGACCTATGCCTGCAGTCACAGTTACATGGAATATTGTGGATCTCTTGAACCCAGAAGACTGAAAACCATCTGGATGATGACAACACCCTTCTATGTTCCCAAAGTTAAAGAGGGACAGTGATATTAGAAAACAGTAGTATGGGACCTGCAAAGAGTTCGATTAAAAAATACACAGGGGTTGGTGAAGGAGGGGAACATAAACCATGCTAGCGCCTTTGGTACGTACTTCAGACACAGTGTCACTGAAGAAATCTATTCAGGAGTGACACTCAGTCAATTCTATTTCTAAAAGACCTTTGGGGTTGTTGCCCAAAGAAAGCATATAAGCAGGAAGTCCTTGATATAACATGAGTGAAGGATGATGCTACCTTGGTCTAGGGGAATCATGGAGAAGAATTGGTTGATCTTGTCAAAGATTAACTGTGGATGGTGTATTAGTAAGGGTTCTCTAGAGGGGTAGGAGGGAGGAGAGGGAGAGGAGAAGGGAGGGGGAGGGAGGGAGAGGGAGAGAGACAGAGAGAGAGAGAGAGAGAGAGAGAGAGAAGAGGAGAGGAGAGGAGAGGAGAGGAGAGAGAGGGGATTGCTTACTAGAATGGTTTAAAACATATAGGGGCTGGAGAGTTGACCATCCTGCATTCACACTCAAGAAAATGCTTGGATGTTACTGAATATCTCAGTAATCCCAATATGGTGCTGAAACCTGTAGCAATGGCAAGAGTAGTTGCTGGTTTCTGGTCTAACCTGGAGTCCGACTAAATTGTAGTTTGATGGCAGCAACAGCAGCAACAGAAATAAACACACCAGAAAGAAGTGAAGCCAATCACACAATAGCAGTGATTTTCTTCCTACTCTTAGAAATGAAGAAAAGTGCCATGAACTCTCGGCGAGGGTCTTCCTCCTAGATAATCTTTCCAGGAAACGACCTCACAGTTCTGTGCAGAAGCCTGTTTCTTAGCTGCTTGCAAATCTCAGCTACTTGATTATCAAGGTAACCATTATGGATGGAGTGAAAGAGTTGGTGAAAAATAAAGTACATAGTTGACATTTGTATGGCTGGGCAGTTGGTGGGGCAATTCTGATGAGGACCTGGAAGAGGGTCTGGTTGTGTGGTGATGGTATTCTGATCATAGGCCCTAGGATCCAGAGAGATGAAAAATCAGAGAATTTGAAAACGCTCATGTAAAAAGAGGGTATAAGTATGTAGGGCAACCTTGCTGGAACAAGAGAACCATAAGCAAGTGTAACCATGGCTCATGGATGATATATTTCTGAGAAATTAAGCAGGGTGAGACATGGGGAGACTTCTCTTGGTTCTTTGATGTCTAGACTTCCTGCAGCGAGAGAAGAGAAGATTGTCAGGGTTGCATCTGTTAGTCCTCACCCCTCATCTGCCCCAAACAACATCACCCCAGCAGTTCATTTGGGGTGAATGCCAGGAATTCACATAGAGTTCTTAGATATCTAATTTGTATATTAATACAACTACAACATTTTAATGAAATTTAAGTGCAACATGATCTTAAGGAACCATCTGTCTCAACTACTTGCCTGTTGCCATAAAATACCCAGATAAAAACAACTTAAGGAAGAAAGGGTTGTTTTGACTCATGGTGCCATATTCCTTATGGCATGGAAAGGATACAGGAAGAGCTTGAAGCATCTGGTTCCATTGTATCAGCAGTCAAGAGGCAAAGGAAGATAAACGCTTGTGTTCAGCTTGCATTTTCCTTTACATCCAGTCCAAGACTCCAACGTATAAAAGGATGCCAGTCATATTTAAGGTGATTTTCCCACTTCAGTTAATCTCATCTCGATAATCCTTCACTTGCTTGTCCAGAGGCTTGTGTTCTAGGTGATTCTAGATCTTATGCCATTGACATCACTCTGTGTATATTTGTTGATTTTAGACAGACTCTTCAAGTCTGCCCCAGGTGTTCGCTGTGCTGACTGGATTTTTTCCAGAGCTCTTCTAAAGGGACTGGCCTTAGACAGCAGGGCATGGGACCTGGGATCACGTCAAAAGATCAAAGATCCAAATATTGGTAACAAGCTAGACTTCACCATTGCAGCACCTGAAGCAATGTGTTAAATATTCCCTGGATAGTGACATGTCAGCTAAAGACTGGGAACGCTTAACTGCCCCCATCTCCCTATTCTATGAAATCCTCTGGTCCTGTAGTAAGGGTAGGCCACCTGCATCACAGTATCGCTGATGGGAGGTCCTTTACTCACAACATGGCCCAGGATGACAGATCTGAAAGAAATGGCTCATATTATTTTATGTATTGACTCCAACAGCATGATACTTTCCAAATCTTGGCCCTAGATTATACCAAGGGCCTCAGTTGGTACTACAAGGTTCTAAAGAGAGCTCCAGGAAGAAAATTTCATTTAAGTCAGCACATCTGTATCTGGAAGCCACACTGTTGTGCTGATGTAGGCATCTGTTTACCCAGGCTTTCAAAGCCTTAGTGAGTTGTAGGACAAAAAAGCCCATAAAATAAAACTAAATGTTTTGTACTCCTAGAACTCTTCCTCCTTGCCAAGAACCAAACCCAGAGCCTTGCCTGCTAGACAAGAACTCTGCCCCTGAGCTCCATTGAGATAAAAATCTATTGATGAAGCCCTGGCTGGTCTCAAACATACTATGTACCCAAATCTGGCCTTGAGCTTTCAGTCTTCCTGTCTCAGCCTCCCAGGAGGCAAGAATTATAGTTTTATGCCACCACACTCAGTGAGCATAGGATAAAGTTAAACTTTGAAACTATGCCAAGTGTTCACACCCCCTGAAAGAGAAAAGCCAAGTACCACGGCATGCTCATGTTGTAAGGAAATTATGCCAGATGCAAAGAAAATCCCTTCGAGAAGTAGAACCCTCAATTGCAATCTTCTAAAGGGACCACCAGAGTCAAGTGACCAATATATTGCCACTTACATTTTTCTCATGGAAACAAGCATTTGCTTCTAGCTAGCTTTCTGAAATTTCTTCTTAAGAGAAAGAATCTGCCATGGCATGGGAGATAGGCTTGTTAGCCTTGTCTCACACTGTAGGGTTAAGAAACTACAGTGAAGGAGGATTTGGCTAGGGCACCCATGAGTTTAGCCCTCCTAACAGCCACCCTGATTCAAGCATATGAGTGCATGTAGTGTGCTGAGAGGTGATTCCAAGAAGCCGTAGATGGGAGATTTGGAAGACAAGAGAAGAACAGTCAGCATACTATTCATTGTTTAGAGCCACCATCATATCTTATTTGGAGCCCAGAGTGACTCTGCCTAGTGGTTGGTTATGTTGTAGTTCATAGTTCCCTTAAACCACTAGGGCCATATCACTCCCAGGACATGGATGCCCTGACCTAACAAGCCCATAGGTTTCAGTTATATTAGAATAGTGTGCCTCAGTAACACACTTCAGCATCTCAGGGACCTTCAGCATTTGTAGCCCTGGAGATATCCAAACATTTTCCCTATGGTTTCTGAAGGTAGAATAAATGAGACTGAACAGTATTTTGCCCCTGGCTGCTGTGGTAGAAACCATATAAAGCACATCATGGAGCCTCTTATGTCTAAATCTGTTCCTAGATTATTCATCAATAGCCCCAGTTTAGCCATAGTTAGATTCTACAAGCATGCAGTTCATCTTCTAGAGGAGCTCCTGAGACATAGAAAACACAACATGGTGTCCAACAATTGCAAGTATGATCCACTCCTACAGGATGAAACTTCAGTAGGTATGGGTAGTCTCCCAAGGATACCCTGCATTCCTGATAGATCAAGTGCCTGTACCTCCACACAGCACACAACATGATCTTAAAGAGAAAGCCATAAAAAAGAACAGTGAAAGAGAGGGAGAGAACATAGAGAAGAGGGTAAAAAGATTAAGAAAGCCTTACTAACAATGTGAAGACTAGAGCAAGTAGGAATTTGATCCTGAATGGAATAATAGTGAAATGCCCTGTAATATAAATGCTCTGATGAATAAGAAGGTAAGTACAAAAAAAAAAAAGAGATTAAAAATAACTGCTAAAACAAACAAGCAAAAGCCCACAGTCAATAAAATTAAAAGGGAAGTCTAGAACTTTAAAGCTGTATTTTAAATCTAAAATAAAATTCAAATGAGCATGCAAAAGTTAAAACAAGAGCAGAAATTGGAAATGAAGTAAATATAGCCTTCAAAGTGATTTAAAAAAATAAGACAAGATTTCACCAGCTCCCACTCCCACCTCCCCCACAGAACATCCTGGAATAATCTTGAGCAGCTATGGGAAAGTAAACTGAACAGGGGGGGGGGGGGGAAGATTAACAGAGGTTCACCATTGGGTTAGGAAGAAGCAAGAGTAAATTGTGCTGCAGAGTTCAGCCTCAGGGCGTGTTCAGAAAGAGCCAGAGAAGCATGCAGAGGAGAAGGCCAAAAGATAAGACAAAAGAGAAATCCCTTGAGTGAGCACGATTTACCAGTGTCCTGAAGCCTTAGTGTAGATGGCCGTCTTTCAGAGATGAGAACCTGTCAGATTGCAGGCATTCTTTTTTATCCCCTAGATGCACAATACACATGTATATGCAAAGCTGTGTGTGTTTCAATGATTGGTGAATATGACATAATCCTAGCTTTCCAGCTTTTCTTAAGGTTATTTCTTTGCAAGCCATTCTAATAAACCACACACACACATGCACATACATGCACACACATGCACACACATTTAGCAGGTGTATTACTTTTTGCTAATTATTTAATAGATGTTACCCTTACAACCTTTAAAGTTATTTTTCAATGACTCATTTCTAGAGTTTATACTGTCATCATTCTTCTTAACAATACAAAGGTCTTAGAACCTCTTCCCCAATTTAAATTATTCAATGTTTCTTCTCAATCTAGATTTTATAACACCAGAGTTTATCTTTATTACAACTGTTGGTTGTTTTCTGTTGCCATTGCTTGCTAAAAATGACTAGTTATTCCTTGCTTCCTTTCAACTTTGTGTCATCTTGCCTAATTTTGAGTATCGCCCTTTGATAGCCAAACTGATCGTCGATAAGTATATCATTTTCTTAGTCTCTGGACAAAGACATTTGTGAATGAAAGTTTGCTAGTTATAAAATCCTAGATTTAACATTTTACTAAGGAATTTTGAAATTATTTTTGGATTTATTTTATTTATTTTTATTAAAAAAAAATAGATTCTTCTCTCATACAATACATCTCAACCACAGTTTCACCTTTCTTTCCATTCTTTGTCCATTCCTCCTAGCTCTTCCTCGCTTCCCCTTGCCCTCAGATCTTCTCCCTCTCTGTTTCCTCTTCAAAAAAGAGTAGGCCTCTAAGAAACAAAAGCCAGACAGGTAAAAAGAATATACAATAAGACAAAGAGAAACCCCTCATATTGAGACTGGACAAGGCAACCCAATAGAAGGAAAAGAATCTCAAGAGTAGGTAGGTAAAAAAAGAGTCAAAGATGCCCTGCCCCACTTTTAGGAGTCTCACAGGAACATCAAGCTAACAACCATAATAGATACACAGGCAGCTGACGCAGACCACGCAGGTCCCTTGCTTGCCATTTCGGTCTCTGTGAGTCCACGTGAACCCTGCCTAGTTGATTTGCTGGGCCATATTCTCCTGGTAGTCATCATCCCCTCTGAGTAGTACAGTCTTTCCTCACCCTCTTCTGATGGCTTCTCTGATGTCTGAGGGGAGGGATTCAATGGAGACTTTCAATTTAGACTCTCTCTCTGTCGAATGTTTGGCTGTGGGTTTCTGCATCTGCTCCCATCTGCTGTTGCAGAAAGCCTCTCTGGTAATGAATGGACAAGGCATCAATCTATGAGTGTAGCAGAATATCATTAAGAATCATTTCGGAGGGGAAACTGGGAAAGGAGCTATCATATGATATGTAAATAAAGAAAATATCTAATTAAAAAAAAGAATCATTTCATGGACACTATTTCTTTTTTTTTTTTTTTAAGATTTACTTCTTTTATGTATATGAGTACACTGTCTCTGTCTTCAGACACACCAGAAGAGGGCATCAGATCTCCCACCACAGATGGTTGTGAGCCACCATGGTTGCTAGGAATTGAACTCAGGACCTCTGGAAGAGCAGTCAGTGCTCTTAACCGCTGAGCCACCTTTCCAGCCCCATGGACATTATTTCTATTTTTATTATTTGCCAGTCCTGTTTGGCTCAACCTTTGGTCTCTTGGTTTTTCAGTCTCTTGTTCCTGGACATCCAGGTCGTGTTGTAGGGCATGGGCTCCCTCTTCTGAGGTGGGTCCTAAGTCCAAACCAAACTTAGTTGGCCACTCTCACATGTTCTGTGCCTAATGCCCCTGCACATTTTGCAGGCAAGGCTGATTGTAGGTGGAAGATTTTGTGGTAGAGTTGGTGTCCAAATTTCTTTTCTCCGTAGCCTGCAGAGTACCTTATCTTGACAAAGAGACTAGAATGCAAGGGTGAAGGCTCCAAGCCTGTACCAGCTCTATTTTTCAGCTTTCAATGAGCTGAGTTGGCGTTGTCCTCATCATTGGGGTGCTGCTGTCAGTTTTCAGAGGATCAATGTAAGATCCAGTAAACAGGGACATCTTAGAAAAACAACGGGAGGCCAGGAATTTCTTTAATAAAATAAGCTCAGGAACTTTAGGAAGGTAGTGGAATTCTCTGGAAGGGAAAGGCTAATTAACATTCCTCAGATCACAGGGTAAGAAACTACCTGTGGGTGGGGCCACATTCCACCACAGGGTGGATCTTTGCCCACCTTCAGACAAGGGAAGGCCTTGTCACCTCACTCCCTAAAGACCAATCAGTTTAAAAATTCACACTCTTCTACCAATCACATTGTGTCTAATGGCTGCTGCCCTGAAAATTGTATAAAAGCCCACTGAACAAGTTGTGCGGGGTCGCCTCCTTTCCTTAGGGTTTGGGATGGCCTCAGTGCACTGAAATAAAAATCCACATGCTTTTTTGCATCAATCAGGCTCCATGTGATTCACTCAGGGGTCTCTGGTAAGTTAAGGCTCGACAAGGTCTTATACATCTGCCCTGGTATCGGCCTGAGCTCTTTAGAGATCTTCAGGTGATATCCCTAGCCAACAACTCAAATGAATGTAACTTAGTCCCAGCACTGGAAGCCAGTTCAGATTTCATATTACTAAAAGTTCTTACTTAGGTCACCCTCATCGATTTCAGGAACTTTCCACCTCACTAGGCTGCTATACCACCCATCACATGCTCTCCAACTCCAGCTGTCTCTGTCTGAACTCTCTCCCACCATCTGTCCCTCATCACCTGACCCCTCCCAATCCCATTGCCACCTGCCCCCAGAATTTGTTCTATTTCCCCTTGCCATGTAGATCCTTTCTTCTCCCTTATAGGCCTCCTTTTTTTTTTTTTTCTTTAACCAACCCTCTCTGGGTCTGTGTATTTCAGTTTGATTATCATTTACTTAACAAATAATATCCATTTGCATCTTATTAAGTCTGGATTATCTCATTCAGGATGATTTTTTTTATACTTGCATCCATTTGCCTGCAAATTTCTCGATATTGATTTTTAAACTACTGAGCAACACTGCATCCTGTAAATGTACCACAACTTCTTTATCCATTGTTTAATTGAGGGATATACATTGTTTCCATGATTTCTGACTACTATGAACAAAGCTACTGAACATAGTTGAGCAAGTGTCCTGGTGGTAGGATGGAGCTTCCATTGGATGGATGCTTCAAAGTGGTATTGTGAGGTCTTTGGGTAGATTGGTTCACAATTTTCTGAGAAATGGCCATATTGTTTTCTACAGTGGCTTTGTAAGTTTACATTCCAACCAGGAGTGGATGCATGTTCCCGGTGCTCCACATCTTCTCCAGAGTGAGCTGTCACTTCTGTTTTTGATTTTAGCCTTTCTGACAGATGTAAGATAGAATATCAAAGTAGCTGTGATTTGCATTTTTCTGGTAGCTAAGGATAATGAACATCTCTTTAAGTGTTTCTCAGCCATTTGAGAGTCCTCTGTTGAGAATTATCTATTTAGATCCCTACCCCACCTTTTAATTGGACTACTTGTTTTTTCATATCTAGTTTCTTGATTTTTTAAATGTATTTATATATTAGACTTCTATCAGATGTGGTAAAAAAAAAAAAAAACTGTTCACATTATGCAGGCTGCCTCTTTGTCTGACTGACATTGTCCTTTGCCTTACAGAAGCCTTTTGGTTTCATGAGATCTCATTTATTAATTGTTGACCTTAGTGGCTGGATAGACTATTGGCATTCTGTTCAGAAAATTGTCTCCTATGCCAATGCATTCAAGGTTATTACTCACTTTTTCTTTTATCAGATTTAGTGTATCTTGTTTTATGTTGAGGCCTTTGATCACTTTGACTTGAGTTTTGTGCAGGGTAATAATTGTGGGTCTATTTGTATTCTTCTATATGCAGATATACAGTTTTACCAGCACCATTTGTTAAATATTCTTGTTTTTTTTCCTGGGGTTATTTCTGGCTTCTTTATCAAAAATCAGGTGTCCGTAGATGTGTGATTTATGTCTGGGCATTGGGACACAATTGCATTGATCCACATGTCTATTCATATACCACTACTATCTAGTTTTCATTAATATTGCTTTCTAGTAAAGCTTGATATCAGGGATGGTGATACTGCCAGGGGTTCTTTTATTGCTCAGGTTTCTTTTAGCTATCCAGGATTTTTGTTTTTCCATATGAAGGTGAAGATTTTTCCTTTAAATATCTGTGAAAAATTGTGTTGGATTTTGATGGGACTGGTTTTGAATTTATAGATTGCTTTTGGTAGGATGTCTATTTTCACTATATTAATCCTACTGATCCATGAACATCAGAGATCATTCTATCTTCTGATATCTTCTTCAGTTTCTTTCTTCAAAAACTTGAATTTACTGTCATACCTGTCTTTTACTTGCCTGGTTAGAGTTACCCCGAGATATTTATACTATTTGAAACTACTGTGAAGTGTACTGTTTTCTTGATTTCTGTCTTCATCAATCCATTTGCCATTTGAATATACAAGAGCCGCTTTTTTTGTAGTTAATCCTCTATCCAGTCACATCATTGAAGGTATATATCAGCTGTAAAAGTTTTCTAGTAGAATTTTTGGATTCTTTTATGGATACTGTCATATTATCTGCAAATTGCAATACTGACTCCTTCCTTTCCAGTTTGTATCTCCCTGATCTTCTCTTTTGTTATATTGCTCTAGCTCAAACTTCAACTACTAGAATAGGTACAGAGTGGTTGGCTTTGTCTTGTCTCTGTTTTAGTGGAATTTCTTTGAGTTTTCCTCCAGTTAATTTGATCTTCGCTATTGGTTTGCTGTAAACTTTATTTATTATGTTTAGGTATGTCTTTTGTGCCCTCAGTATCTCCAGTACTTTTATCATGAAGGGCTATTGGATTTGGTCAAGGTTTTTCTGGCATCTAATGAAATGGTCCTGTGGTTTGGGGATACACCTTCTTCTCAGCACTTCATGGAACAGGGTCTTACACATCTGCTCTGGTGTCAGGTTTTTTGATATGGTAAATTGTATTTAATAATTTTCATATGTTGAACCATCCCTGTATCTCTGGGATGAAGCCTACTTGATCATGGATAATCTTTTTTATGTGTTCTTGGATTCGGTTTGTGAGTATTTTATTGAGTATTTTTCCTCTACATTCATAAAGAAAAATTTTTCTTTTTAAGTTGTAAAGTGATATCAGTAATGGAGCACCTGTGACCTCATAAAATGAATTTGTTAATGTCCCTTTTGCTTTTATTTTGTGGAATAATTTGAGGAGTATTAATATTGACTATTCTTTGAACGTCTAATAGAATTTTGTGCTGAGGGGGCAGGTTTTATTTTAATAACTGCTTCTATTTCACCAAGGCTTATAGGTCTACTTAAATTGTTTATATATATATATATGATCTTGATTTAACTTTGGTAAGTGGTACCTATTGAGAAAATTATCCATTTTTTTTTTTAGGTTTTCTAATTAAGTGGAGTACAGGTATTTAAAGCATGTCCTTATGATTCTTTGAATTGCCTAGGTGTCTGTCATATGTTTCATTTTTGTTTCTGGTCTTATTAATTTTAATATTCTCACTTTTAATTAGCATAGATAAGGTTTTTTCTGTCTTGTTGATTTTTGCAAAAGACAATTCTTTTTTTCACTGATTCTTTGTATTGTTCTCTTTGTTGGTATTTTATGGATTTCAGGCCTCAATTTGCTAATTTCTTGCTGTCTATTCCTCTTCTGTGTCCCTACTTCCTTTATGTAGGTGTCCTGCTAGGTTGCTTGCATTAGATTTCTCTACGAAGAATCTTAGCGAAAATTACCTTTTTAATGTAGGTACTTACTGCTATGAATTTTCCTCTTAGCACCACTTTTATTGTATCCTATAAGTTTGGGTATATTGTGTATTAATTTTCATTGAATTCTACAAAGTCATTAATTTTTTTCTTTCTGTCTTGACTCATTTTCCTGTTAAATAGAGAGTTGTTCAGTTTTCATGAGTTTATAAGCTTTCTGCCATTTCTGTTGTTGATGATGTCCAGCTTTAATATGTTATGGTTTCAATTTTCTTATATTTGTTGAGTCTTGATTTATCTCAGAGTATGTGTACAGTTTTGGAGAATGTTCCATGAAGTGCTAAGAAGAAGACGTATTTTTTGTGTTTTGGTGGAATCTTCTGTAAAGACCTATTAAGTTCACTTTATAACATCACTTAGCTCCAGGATATCTTTGTTTAATTTTGGTCTTGATGACCTCTGAGTTGTTGAGAGTAGGATATTGACGTTTCCCACTATCAACATGTAAGAGTCAATTTGTACTTTAAGCTGTAGTAGTGCTTCTCCTACAAAACTGGGTTCCCTTATGTTTGGGGTATAGATAGTAAGAATTGAAATGTCATCTTGGTAGATTTTTCCTTTGATGAGTATGTAGTGTCCTTCCCCACCTCTCTTTGGTTAATTTTAATTTAAAGTTTATTATGTTAGATAATAAAACTTCTATACCAGCTTGCTTCTTAGAACCATTTGCTTAGAATAACTTTTTCCAACTCTTTACCCTGAGATAATGTTTATCCTTGATGTTGAGGTGTGTTAAATGCAGCAAAAGGATGGGTTCTGTTTTTGTATCCATTCTTTTAATCTGTGTCTTTTTATTGAGGTTTTGAGGCCATTGATATTAAGAGATATCAATGTAGAGTGATTATAAATACTTGTTATTTTGTTGGTTGTGGTGGCATTGGCAGTGGTGGTGATAGTGAAGGTGATGGTATGTTTGTGTGTGTGTGTGTGTGTGTGTTTCTCATTTTCTTTGGTTTTGCTGATATGAGATTATTTATTTCCTGTTTTTTCATATGTGTAGATACCCTCCTTGATTTGGATTATTCCCTTAGTACCTTTTGTAGTAGCTGTATTTTCATATGACTATTGTTTAAATTTGACTTTAGCATGGAATATCCAATTTCTTATAGTGATTGAAAGTTTTCTTGAGTACAGTAGTCTGGACTGCACTTTAAATCCTTCTGGATTTTAGTGTCTGCATTGAGAAGTTGGGTATAATTCAAATAGGTCTGCTTTTATATGCTACTTGGTCATTTTCCCATTCAACTTTTAATATTCTTTCTTTTCTCTATATGTTTAATGTTTTGCTTATTATGTCCTAGGGGACTTTCTTTCCTGGTCCAAACTATTAGACATTCAGTAAGCTTCTTGTACCTCTATAGGTATCTTATACTTTAGATTAGGAAATTTTTTTCTATTATTTTCTTGAAAATATTTTCTAGGCTTTGAACCTGGTAGTCTCCTTTCTCTATTCCTATTATTCTTAGGTTTGCACTTTACATAAGGGTCCAAGATTTTTTTGATTTAACATATTCTTTGATCAGTATATCAATTTCTTCTGTCCAGCCTTCAACACCTGAGATTCTCTTTTCCATTTCTTGTATTCTGTTGGTGAAACTTGCCTCTATAGTTCCTTTCACATTTCTCAATTTTTCATTTCCAGGATTCTCTCAGTTTGTGCTCTCTTTATTTCTTCTATTTTTATTTTCAGACTTTGGTCAGTTTTAATTTTCCTTCAATAGTTTGATTGAATCTTCTTGGCTTTCTTTAAAGAATTTGTTTTTTCATTTTTTTCAATTGTTTGTTTGTGTCCTTTTGGATTTCTTTAAGGGGTTTATACATTTCCTCTTTAAAGACCTCTATCATACTCAGTTGTTTTTAAAGTCTTTTTTATTTGTTTCAGCTATGTTGGAATATTAAGGACCTGCTATTCTGGAATATCTGGATTCTGGTGGTGAAAATATTATGCTGACCTATTGTCCTGGCTTTTACTGATTGTATTCTTACTCTGAAATCTAGGCATCTGGGTTTGGGGTGATTATAGGGCTAGGTGCTATTTTCTGGGTTGTCTTGGTTTGGAGAGAATTTTATTCCTTGGTTTTTGTTTGCTCTGTGGATATTCAGATTGTTGCCTATTTTACTGAGTCTTTTGGCTGATGTGTTCATGGGGAACTGCTTGCTTGGTTAAAGGGTGGGGGAACTCAAGATTCAGGGGAAATTATTTGAGGGATCCCCAGAAGTTATGGTGGACAGGAAAGAGGGAAAGATTTTCCTGGTATTCTGTTGCAGTGCTAGGGTTGACGGTGAGCTTTGAGTATGTGATTAGAATGTGTAGGGAAGGTCTGTGGGGAGCCTACCTGGTCTTCCATAAGGCATTACTGGTAGATGAGAAGGGAGGTATCTTTCTGGTTTGGAGCTGGATTTATTTTCTATAAATTCTTTGTATGTTTGTACATGTACACATGTGTGTGTGTGATGATATTGTGATTATTAATGAGTATTTTCTTAATTTTCTTCTCCACAGAGAACTCAATATTTTTCCTCTGGTTAATATAACCTCTTAGTCTTTGTTTTGATGTACAGAATGGGCTAGCTTTCCTTTGCCTTATTGTAAGTGTTCTGAATCTGTATAGTACATCTTCTGTCAGTTCTGATAAACTCTCAGATCTTTTCAAATGCTGCCTCTTCTCCACCTCTGTGTTCATTTATTCTGGAATCCGTTCTCTATTCTTCAAGTTTCTATTACTAGACTGAGTGATAGTCTCACCTTCTCTTCCCACTGTTTAATGCATCTTTTATGTTTTATGCTAAATTCATGAAATAAATTCTAGCTCTTTAACTCCTTCATCAAATAGTTCAGTTTGTTTCCTACCTAATTACTATGTGTGAAATTTAGTGTTTACTTTTATTTGAGGAAATTCTAATTTGTTTTGCACAGGGGAGTGTGTGTATGTGTGTGTGTGTGTGTGTGTGTGTGTGTGGCTGTAGGAGGAACCACATGTAAAACAGCATTCTAAACACAATGAATGGAGAACACAGTTCATTTGGACTGACATACTAAGGATCTTTTAGCATGGCTGCCCCATCCAGTCTACTTCTGTAGCAGCAGGCTGGAGCCAGCAGGAACAGGCCTTTAGCTAAACCTCAGATCCGGCCATGGCTGGCTTAGCCTTAGTGTGGCATTTGTGCTCATATGTGCTCACATACACACATATGCAAATGGATGCAGCTGATTGAGGGGGACCCTGCAGGTGTCATACAGACAAGTTAACAACACAAAGAAATAAGAATAAGTCAGCCTGGTGCAAGTTGACCACTCCAACCTAGATCAGACTTTGTGGGGTCTAATAACGTGGTTTATTTCCAATGGATTTACCTCCAGTAAAATTTGAATTTAAAAAGTTTCCTGGTGTAAGACAATTCTCCACTAGACATGTAAGTGTAATTATATTGAAACTCACCTCAGGGTAATGTCATTTCCCCTAAGAAGATGAGTTCTGGGTACTACTTGTACCAGTTTAAAGGGTTTGGCCTGGTCTCAGCAATATAGATAGCAGAGAGGTCATTTGAGCGATTAGCCACCTCTGGTCCTGGTTTTGGGAGCTTGATATGACTTTGCGCAATAGATGACACAGATCAGAAGGCTGTTAGTCACTTTCAGTTCTCAGTTTTCTGGATTTGATAACATTTTTCCCATCCTCCCCATTGGAAAGACAATCCTGTGTACTTAACATTCCTTTTTTCCCTGGAGATCTATGGACTCAAGGACCTTTATGCTATGCTCCCAACAGTTGATGTTATGCGTCCCTCTGTAGTCTTAATTTGCAGTCAATTTTTAGAGACTCTCTCATTGAACCTGGAGCTTACTAATTTGACTAGGCTGATTGGTTAGCCAGCCCAAGCAATCTTGCTGTTTTTGCTTCCTTAGTAACGGTATTCCATACGTATGACATCATACGCAACTTTTTATGTGGATGCTGGGGATAAAACTCAGGTCCTCATACTTGGATGGTAAGCACTTTAAAGACTGTTTTTTGATGCTGTTTTTGATGGATTTACTTCTTTCTTGTGTGTTTTGAGTATCTTATAAAAGACTCATTTTATCGCTAACCTGAAGTTCTGGAAAGCTCTTCCATCTGTTCTGGATGAGTTTAAAAGGTTTGAGTTGAGACTGTTTCCAATGGAACTATAACTGAAAATTGTCATTGGAGATTTCCTATGTCAGGGTGTACCTGACAGATGCCATTGGAAATGTTAACTCAAGACAGCCTTTTATGAGAGCCTCAGTGTGGAGGTTAATTCTGAAAATGGCAGAATTTCAGACTTCAGAGCCATGTCCTGTAGTGTTTCTAGCATAGGGATTTCTCCAGCCTGGCAAGTAAAACAATCTTCATTTTCCCTTCACTGCCCGAATTAGCAGTGCCATTCTAGTTGGTAGCATGCCATTGGATGACATGGTAGCGTGCCATTGGTGAACAAGAGGCGTGGGGACGACAGTTCAGTTGTAAGTGTTTCCTGTGCAGAAATGCTGCTTATGGAAACTGTTCAAACCTTTTGGGACACTGGACATTGGCTGCTCTGATTTACCTTTTTTCCCCTTATTTGCTTTTCTTTCTTTTTTTTTTCTTTTT
>NW_022196897.1:135151869-135183303 GCF_008632895.1 Mastomys coucha
CGAACTCAAAAATCTGCCTGCCTCTGCCTCCCAAGTGCTGGGATTAAAGGCATGCACCACTACTGCCCTTTTCCCCTTATTTTCAGAGGATATGTTTTTATCAAAACTAAAACTCCTCATTTGGAAAGAAAGCTTAATTCTGACAGTCTAGGCAGCAGATAATCATGGGAGCTCCCTCCCTGGCCATGCCTCAGTCCCAGCCTCTGGCATCCTGCTAATGCCTGAATCCCAGGATTCTGGTTTTGTCAGAGGGATGACTCATTTCACTATTCACTGCTGAGCATCCCTCTCATCTCTGCCTTTTCAGTCTAAAACATAGTCCACAGACCACCTGTGAATCCAACCACCACCACCACCAACAACAACAAAACCAAAACAACAACAACAAACCCAAGATCTTATCTGTTGGCAAGTTTTGTAATGAAGTGAATGAAGGAGCCTGACACCCAGCTATGAGCAGAGCCTCCTGCCTTCTTCAAGCTCTTCCTCTTGGCCAGGAGGCCAGACAATCTCTGAGTGGACTTGTGCTGGCCAATACATCCCCCAAAGTGTATGTTTTAGCCCAGTTTATGTTCTTTGACCTTCACTCCATTTTTAAAGGCCATCACAGGCTAGAAGAGCAATAATGGCACCATTATAGACTAGTAACCAAAGAATAAATGGCTACAAGAATAAATTAAAGACGTTAGCACAGGAGTGCTGGATTGTACTGAGAATCATATTTTCATCCGTCATAACTATGAAGAACTCATTTTAGCTACTGGCGTTTTCATGTTTCTCAGGCTCAGCCGGCCCTCTGTGTTCCGTATGAAGGTTCAGGAAACAGATTAAGCATTTATTACGGCAATGGCATTCTAATTAGAAGGCTAGTTCAATTCTAGCCCATGTACTTATGCATTCATTTCTGAAACTTTGTGATGAACAAGTTGTAGTTTTGTACTGAACACATGTTTTGTTATAGGAAAAACAAAAGTGACTTTTAGTTTTACAGGTTTTGTTTATTTGGGAAATCTGAGGTTGGGAAAAACACATGGCATAGGAAAAAACAACTAGCTTAGTATTTGTTTTGTACTCCAAGGATATTATTATTACTATTATTATCATTATTGTTATTATTTTGGCACTGGAGATTGAATTCAAGGCTCTCCCTCCAACCACCTCAGCTTTTCTAATAGATCTTTTGGGATATGAATGATGAGTTGCCTTTGTTATCATCTTTGACTTTGTTTCTGTGAACTTGAGAAACTGAACACGTGACTCTTGAACCTTCCTTTATCCTTTCCAGAAGTGGATCCTAGCAACAGTCTATCACATTCCAGGTCTGCCTTGGGTATCCTCACTGTTAATACAAAGAGCTGCAGCTACATGGCTTCTTTGATCTTTGAGTAATTTATACTTTTTCTGAAACTATGTCCCCTGGAAAGCCTTCATGTGCCATGGACTCCTGTCTGTCTGTCTGTCTGTCTGTCTCTCCCTCCCTCTCTCTGTCTCTGTCTCTGTCTGTCTGTCTCTCCCTCTCTCTCCCCCTCCCTCTTTCTCTTCCTCCCTCCATCCCTATCCCTCCTCTCACATGTACACCCCTCACAAGACTCATCAAAATACAAATTGATTGTTGCAGGTGAAACCCATTCAGTAACTGACAGAGATTGGGGATTTTCTACAGTTCATGGTTTTATTTCCAATTTTCTATTTCCTCTTTAGTATGTGATTTTCCAAATCCACAATGTATATTTTTCACAATCTGTGGTCTGGCAATCTGCTTCTACCAAGTTCTCCAGTGAGCCTGATGAACACAAACATCTGAGACCTAGTCTTTAATGAATCTTAGCTGAGAATAGTTCTTTGGTCCCAGCTTCTCGGTGTGATAATGCCCCTTACACTAATTGTCTTTATGGTACAGGGGCAAGCTTTGAAGATTTTCTTCCAAGCCAGTAGCAGTGTCTCACAAATTCCAAGCTCTAATTTTGCAGAAAGAGGATCATTCAGAACATCTAATCAACTTTAATGCCAGAAGTAATAGTCTGTCTGTTGAGTGTTTAATTTTCTCCAATGTATTTCTTTATTTCTAAAAGTGTGGGCCTTCTATTTTTAGACACATTTAGCATTGTTAGCATGTAGCCTTTATCTGATGGTGTCAGCATCTGCAGCCTTTGTGTTTCTGATTTGTGGTGTTTTGCTTATCCTTGCTAATTGCATCTTATTTCCTCTTGCATTTAAGCTTGTCTTAGTCTGTTCTGGCTGCAATCACTACACACAACAGGCTAGGTAATGATAACTAATATAAATTTATTTCTCATAGTTCTAGAGGCTGAGAAGTCCATTATGCTATTACCTTAGGGATTAAGTAATATTGTATATTTGTTGATTAGGGGTCAGGGGTTGTGCTCATTCATTTAAACCATAGCAGTATTTCCATCCCTTTAATTTGAAACTCAGGTTCCTTCCATCTATGGGAAACTACTGAGGCCTGACTTCACATGCATCTTTTTTTTTTTTATGTGTTTGTTTTTGCTTCTGTGGTGAACAGGGAAGGGGGTTCCTAACTAAAATATTAAAAGCTATGTTTCTGTAGGGTTAGAGTGAAAGGACTTCAGGAAGGCTTCTAGGTAGAAATTCTCAGAAAAGAAGCTCTAAGTTTTCCCCCTCAAAACTAGCTTCAACAATGTGAATTTTAAAGAACAGACAGCCTGATGACCTCTCTCTCTCTTCCTTGATGTGTAGTGATGGTCTCACCTTACTGGCATGCTGTTATCAGTACAATGTATACCAGTATGGTGGGAATATACCAGGATCATGGTCCGAAATTAGTAAAGCCAAGTCATAAGTGCACTAAGATTTTCAGATGATATGGTTTGTATCCTAATTTCTCAGATCTGTCCTTGCTGTGAGGAAGCTGCCATAAATGAATGGGAATATGGATATAGTCAAATAAAAGTTTGTTCATAGAAATTTGTATTCCATATCATTTATCATGTGTCATGTAAAATTCCTTCCATCATTTGTAAATGTTAGGTATGTCCTCTTCTTACAAACACTGGATTCTGGGTATTTTGCTTATGAGCAATTGTTTGTTTGTCAAATACTGATGATGTGTGTGTTTGTGATGGTAGTGGTGATGATCATGGAATACTAGGATGCTAAGGATAATGGTGATGGTGATGGTAGTGAGAGTAGTGATTGCGGTACCCCAGTGGTGGGGGATGATGGTGATAGCAGTTATGTGATGGTAATTGTGAAGTCACTAATCAGTAATGACGATATAGATAGCATCATTCAGAACACTCCCTAGGGGTGGGGTTAGAGGTGGGCTTAGGAGTGATACTGAGCTGACGAATATATTAATACTGCTTGTGACAGTATTAGTAATAGTGTTGGTAGTGCTTCTCATGGGATTTATAAGTTACGCTCATGATGGTAGTGAGCATGCTGGAGCTGGCAATGATGCACATGTGGTACATGATGAAAAAACCTCCTCTACTGTTCCCACACCTTCCTTGCAAAATGCCATGCGGATGGATCTGTTAATCATTCTGATTTTGTCTATTCATATTGCAAGCATACATGTGTTGAAATATTCCACACTGTCCCCCACGCATTCATACATTTATGTGCTTATACAATTTTTATGTTGCTTGAGGAGATGGGGAAAAAGTAGTGAGTCAAAAAGCTAGCATGAGCTTTAAAGGCAGCATTGCCCCAATTATGCCAAGTGTCCTTATTTCAGAATCATGTAAGTGTCAGATTTCTCTGACCCTTAATAAGTCAGGTAAAGAAAGAATAGAGACAGTCCTAATGGTGCTGTGAGGAGCCCTTACTCTCCAGCAGAGTCTGTGTTGCTCTGTGAGCAGGGAATACCAGGGCACATTGTATGTGTCACTTACCAGACATGATGCTGTTCGGATGATCCTGATGCTTCATTAGCTCTTGCCCCCGCTGAGTCACAGGCATTTCCATGAGTTTGCACTAGAGGCAAGTTTTTAAAATAACAACACTAATAGCAATAATGATGATAGTAATAATAATAATAATAATAATAATAATAATAATAAATAATAACTGGTATGGCTCTGAATGCTTCCTTGACAATCCCCAAAGCCTTTTCATTTATTTGTACTAAAGGTGAACTTTCATTGTTTAATGAAGATTCACAAAAAAATATTTTTTTTCTTTCAGCATTGGTATCTGCTTAGCTGGAGGGAGGCTGAGTATTGAGACCCAAGACTTGTAGCAATGCTGGGCCTCGGGAGCAACTGGCACCAGTTGCACTCAGAGTGCTTTGTCTAATTGAGCAGTGTGAGAAGGGATTAAAAGGATTGGGAGTGAGACCTGCCCATTACACACCCAGGGCCCTGGCTCAGCTAACCTGAAATTACAAAAACAAAAGCTTCCTTATATCTACAAGAAGCCCAGCTGTACCAGTGAAGTCACCTGGCGCTTGTGGTGTCTGTGTTTTCTGGTCCCCATTGAAGCAGTGCCTAGTAGGAACGATCTAGTCCTGACAACATTTCAGAGACACACCCCTCCCCAACTGAGATAAGGTCTCTCACCTGTGTTCCAAGCCATTGGGTTATTTCAAAGGTCTCTACTGAGAGTGTTGCATTATAGTTTCATTTTTAAAGATAATTTTGTTCTCACTGTATGCCTACCAAAGGAAAGAAATTATTTTATCAGTTACTCAACTGAAGACTGGAATTGTAATTAACTCAATGTTATGTGAGGACTTATTGACCAAAATTAGCACTTTCCTCCAAGTGAAAGACACAACCAAAATGTAATGTGTGCTTACAATGGAATACTGTTCAGCTATAAAAGGAATAAAGGACTGGCTGACATATGATATAGCATGCTCTACCTTGAAAGCAACATGCTAAAGGGAAGAAGCCAATCGCCAAAGGTCTGCATGCTTCTGTTGGTGTAAAATGCCTGTTTTCAGCAAATCTAGGGACAGAAAGATAGAGTAGTAGTGGCCTGGGGATGAAAATGGCAGTGGGTAGTGTGTTGGGGGTGATAGGATGCAGTCTTCTAGAGTTAGTGGGGAGGGTTGCATAGCTCTTAATCCTCCATGCCTCACTCAGCACTGCACTTTAAAAGTTAGCTAACATTTTAGGCCCATGAATTCTTTTTCTGTAGAGCTGATACTTTAAAAAGAGTGAGAATAGGGATGTAATTCAGGAGTGTAGCATAGCTCAGAATCCCCAGTCAGGAGTGCAGCACTGCCTAGAACCACGAGCACTGCAGAAAAGAACCGAGTGAAATTGTTAATTGCACTACTTTATAATTTTGTGGTGGTAATGAAATACCTGAGGCAGTCCATGAAAAGAGGTTTTATTTCACTCCTATCTGGAGGCCAAACAGCAGGTCACAGATTCTTGTGAGGGTCGCTTTTATCTATATGCGACTGTCTCAAGCTTTTATACGTCCTTCCTTCCTTCCTCCCTTCCCTTTCTCTCTCCCTTCTTTCTTTCCCAGCATTTCCTTAGAAGTACCTTCGTATTTCCCCAGGCACTCTGACTTGACCAAAAGAATGCATTAGGCTCACTTCTCAAAAGTTTCTCCCATCGGTGCTCAGAGAATCGGATTCCCAGTACATAACCCTGGGTACATTCAAATTAGGGTACCATAGGTGCCTCTGAGCATTCACTACTTCCTTAGAGCTGGGGAGGGGAGCAGGGCTGGCCTCTCAGTCCCCCAGCTTTTCAGTCTGAGGGCACATGAGAGAGACTAGCTAACATGGTCTGAGTAGCTCCTGGCTGCTTAGCCACCACTTGGGTCTTCAGACCCGTGAGGAGACCACACTCAAGCATCAAGTATACTTGGGTTCCAGTCCTACTCGTCCCTTTAGCTGTATCCTTTCTTTCAGCATTTAGATCAACAACTGTTCTCTTTAGGACCCTGTAGAACATGAAAGTCATTGCCAGGGCCCCAGTGAGGCTCCATCCCACAGGTACCCTGGAGCATTTATTATTTTAGCATTCCATGAGCTATGTGTTGTCTTGTGCCTTAAGGCCAGAAAAAAAAATTGTTTCCCAACTCTTTGTGAAAGAGGCCATCTTTCAGGGCAGGCTTAATTATTTCACCTTCTGAGACTGCTTTATGGAACCAGAATACCGTTTTATGGAACCAGAATACCAATTTATCAATTAGTGATGAGGAACTATTCTCTCGGGGACCAAGGGCAGAACGACTGTGTGACCCCATACACCCTCTCCCTGTAATCAAGCGGTTTATGAATTTGCAGAGAGAATTAACCATCTTGCAGACCTCGTTCTGATTTTTGTGGTAAAATGCCAAAGCGTTCTTCCTTCCCTGCAGGCCAGTGTTCTTGCTTCTGTTGAAACCTCTGTGACGGGGAAGGGGACTTCTGCTTGGATATGTCAAAGCGGACATACCACTTTTCCAAGCCCTGACCATAGAGTAACAGTTGTTTGGTGGTATCTATAGACATGTTAGCCATACAGAAATTGTGGTTATGTCACTCAGGTTTTTAGGATAGCAATCAGATGCCTGGGGCTCCTTCCCTAAAAGCAAGTTCTGTATGCAGCTCTAATTTCTATTGCAAAACACCACAGTATTTACTAAAAAATACGATGCATAAAATTCAAAATAATTTTATTTTCTTTTTTTTAAGGATTTATTTATTGTATTTATAGGAGTACACTGTAGCTATTTTCAGACATACCAGAAGAGGGCATCAGATTCTATTGTAGATGATTGTGAGCCACCATGTGGTTGCTGGGAATTGGACTCAGGACCTCTGGAAGAGCAGTCAGTGCTCTTAACCTAACCGCTGAACCATCTCTCCAGCCCTCAAAATAATTTTAAGAAGAGGTTAATTTCTGCTTACATTTCTGGATTGAGGAGACACATCTTTCTGGCAGTTATAAAGTGACACAGAGCACCCTTGGCAAGATACAGTGCGGGTTTGAGTCAGTGAGAGTGTGTGGATTTGTGCTTGAGTGCACAGTGTTAGAGCATGTGTTTGGGTTTGAGGTATATGTTTGAAAGGGTGAGTCTGAGTGAGAGTATGCATAAGTGATTGTGTGTATAGCATTGTGTGAGTGAATATATGTGAGTGTGTCAGTGCATGTTTGTATGTGATTTCTGCATGCATGAATGTAAGAGTATGAGTATGGGAGATTGTGAGGACAGAAAGTGTTTATGCATGAGAATGTAGAAGAAAGTGTATGAGAGTACTATGATTTTGAGTGTGTAAATATGTGTGACCATGTGTGAACAAGAGTATGTGAGGGAGACTGAGTGTGAGACATGTTCATGTTAGAGGGTGTTTAGTTCATGTGAATGTGTGTGAACATGTGAGTATGACTGCAATGACTGCAGATATGTTTGAATGAGTGTGTGTGTGTGTGTGTGTGTGTGTGTGTGTGTGTGTGAGAAGAACTTAGAAGGGTCTGTGGAAGCAAGGAAAAGAGAAACTTTGAGTCGTCCAGTATATTGATCTCTGGTGATCTGAGGAGCAGGCCCTGGGAGAAGAGAGGACAGCGTCACCATATCCTAGTGGGATTCTGGGAAACTGGTTCTATGGCATTTATTGATTGGAAAGATGAAACTGCAGGAGACATCCCGCAAAACTGCTGGCCAGATCTGGCTAGTGCCATCAGCTCCTAAGCATTGGAGCTAGCCTAGAAAGGGCAAGACACCTATTAGGTCAGCTCATCTGGTAGGAATGAACTTATCAATGGCTCACCTTTCCCTAGTCTATGGATCTAAATAGAAGCAAGAGTCTCCATCCTGCACTCTTTTCCTCCATCATGATGCACTGAGGAAGATGTGGGTCTGCTGTATACCTCCTGGAGGTAACAGTATGGAGCTCCTGCCCATCCCCCCCCCCTTTTTTTCGAGACAGGGTTTCTCTGTATAGCCCTGGCTGTCCTGGAACTCACTATGTAGACCACAGAACTCAGAAATTCACCTGCCTCCCAAGTGCTGGGATTAAAGGTGTGCGCCACCCGTCTCCCCCTTTTCAGTTCCATGTGTGTGGTCCAGCTTTCCTGGCTTTTGTCCTGTCTATTCCCTGCCTCAAGGCTATAAGCATATGGCATGGATTATGCCTTTCTCTTTGGGACCAAACTCACTCCATCCCACCCCTCAGGACTTTCCTTAAAAGGAAGATCTTTATCCTCAAACTAGGTTACTGTCCATATGCTTCTGCCTACCAGGCACATTTCACCTTGTCCCTAGCCCTTTGCCCACCACAGCACTTGAGCAAACCTGTCTTTCTCTTGTGCTGTGAGCAGCATCGCTCTTGTGCCGTGAGTCCATGACACTTCACCCAGCACATTCTCTCAGTGGATGTACAATTGTGCCTGCTTTGTCCTTGCCATGTTCTGATGGCTTGATGCATGCTTCCTTCCTTCCTTCACCTGATTCTGAGAGATAATCTGGATTGCCTATATTGACCCTTGGACAGGTGAGTTTGCATTGGTAGTTGAGTCCAACTGTGCTCTGAGGAGCATCTTGAAGCATCTTGTCCTCATCTAGACACTGGCTTTCCCTTGCACTAAGAGATGATTCTTATTTGCTGACTGGTGGTTTCAGTTCCGCTTTAGAAAGCTTCTAAAATCAGCACATCTATGGTCTTTAGATATCATCAACCTTAAATAAACTAGAGATCTGACAGCACTGTGTTTGAATGCGGTTCATTCACCAAACGGCCATGCATGGAAGTCTTTGCAAAGGCCCTTTTATGGAAATAATGAGATGCACGAAGAGGCCACGCTTAAAGGAAGGTATTCAGGTCACAGGTGTTTTGCTTGTATGAACAGATCAGTGCTGTCTCTTGGGAAGGAACCTAAACTGGATCAGTACTCTCAACAGCATATTATAAAGCCACACTACTCTGTGTGAGTGGTCGTTCCGTGCCTTTTTGCTTTCACCAGGAGTCTGACACCGTGATATTTGGATCCTATGGGCACTAGATTCATGAGCCATACTTACCTCTTTTTAAAAGCTATCCAACCAGGAGTGTTTTACTATAGCAATACAAACCATACTAAGATGAATGGAACCATCTCATTTCCTAGTCAAGTGGCTTTTGCTCTCTGCTGGCATCTGTTCCAACACCTTGCTGATGCAACACAAATGGTAGCTTTTCTTGCCAAAGGCAAGTTCTAAGAGATTGCTTGTTCTAGGTGATTGTATAGTGATATGCTTCCCGCTAAGAAACACAGTCTCGGGCTGGTGAGATGGCTCAGCGGATAAGAGCACTGACTGCTCTTCAAAGGTCCTGAGTTCAAATCCCAGCAACCACATGATGGCTCACAACCATCCGTAATGAGATCTGACGCCCTCTTCTGGTGTGTCTGAAGACAGCTACAGTGTGCTTACATATAATAATAAATACATCTTAAAAAAAAAAAAAAGAAACAGTCTCTGGCTAAATAGCTTTGCAAATGAATTTTGTTTATGAATCAAGAGAAGTCACTGGATTTCACAGTTTAGTCTTCACAGTATAGTATCTTTTGCGCAGCTATTGCACAGCTCTGTAGGCCACTTATTGAATAAGAGATTTTTCTTCATTGAATAAGAGTAATGTTTCACTTTCACCAATGTGGGTTATTATTGACCAAAGACTGGTTAGTATTCTTTAGGAGGGGCTGAAGGCTGCAGGGCTTGTCTGTGGAAGTGTGAAGGTAGCTAAAAGGGTGGGTCTGACCAAGGAACTGTGTTAAGGAACTTGGTAGGCACTTTGTGATAGATTGAATGGGACACTGTGAGAATCATGGTGCTTTGCTCTCCTTTGAGAGGAAGTGATATTTGAGGTGAACCACATGGGAATTTTTGTGTAGAAATGAATAACATGGGGATTACTGGATGTCAGATGAGGACAAGGAGGTGCATCTCCTGATGGAGTCTCAAGCATTCAGAAGCCAGTTCAAAACAGATACAGGCTCCAGGACGAGTGAGCAATGGACATTCTGAATCTCAGCCCATGAGTTGATGGAAGATAAAGTTTAAATTGGGGCCTTGAAATGCGTTCAGCTTCCAAGGTAATCACTCAGAAGATATGCTGCCGGCAGAACCTTATGCCCATGGCTCTTAGGAGAGAGATTCTTGTCTTGATTGGGCATGACCTCAAATATCATGTATTTTTTAAATGTGCCAACATGAATAAATCTGGAGATCTTTTATAAACATTTCTCCTGTTAATTATGCTTTGATGAATTAAAAGTAACTCCCAACACTCTCTCTGTCTCTGTCTCTCCATCTGTCTTTTGTCTGTCTGTCTGTCTGTCTGTCTGTCTGTCTGTCTCTCTCTCTCTCTCTCTCTCTCTCTCTCTCTCTCACACACACACACACACACACATACACACGAGAGAGAGAGAGAGAGAGACAGAGACAGAGACAGAGAACAAGACTGAAACAGAGAGACAGAGTTCCTGTTCAATAGAGGGTAGCAAAAGGAGCATATTTCTTGATTTGTAAATAAAACTTCATCTGAACAGTTGGGCAGAGTGAGCTGAGTACCAACAACAGGACTGGGTTTCTGAATAGCATCCATGGAAATGGCTTTTTAAAACTGGAGGCAGAAGAAGATCTATGTGGAAAGAGAATCTATGTCTAGATTCACAAATGTGGAAACAGCAAGAATCAATAACCAAATAAGCGAACAAAGAAAACAAGCAAAAGAGGGAATGGAGGGAGGCAAGAGCCCTGTCTGCCTTAGCCCCTCGGGTGTGTTCTGTTGCCCTTTGCTACCTTTTATTTAGGTGGTTTTCTAGGGGAGGAAATTCCTAGCAGGTTTCCAATGATTCTTCAGAAGCAGTCTCAGGTAAACAGTTGCCTCATTGAACTTAGTAGAAACTGGAGTTGGGCCAGCTATGTTTTGAATTTGTCTTTTATGAATTGAGCCTGTGACTCTGAACCAGTGTACCATGCTTATCTCCTATACCAAATGCCCGTGGCAGAGGACTGGAGAAGTTAAACTGAGTCTTGCCAGCAAATAGTTTTGTCCCCTATGGAGTAAAGACAACTGAGAAGGTGCTCTTGTGGAATTAACAGGCACTCTGGAAGTGACTCCTCAGCTTGCCTCATCATGATTTCTTTACCCATAGGTGACTTCTTTTGCTTGTCTGTGTGTGTGTGTGTGTGTGTGTGTGTGTGTGTGTGTGTGTACAGTAACAATAGAAATGAGGCCATGGGTTTGAAGAAGAGTGGGAAGAATGTATGGGATGGCTTGGAGGGAGATATGGGAAAATTATTATAATTATAATGTCAAAATAAAACAATAACACAAAATGAGAATAAATACTCAACTGTAAAACCAAGCAACTTGTCCCATAGTAACACTGCCACAGAATACTGCAAATCTCTTACTGCCTGCCCCACCAAGCCTTAATGTGCATCTTAAGCTTTCATGTGCAGACTGGGTATGCAGATTGTGATTCTAGAAGTATGTATTCAACTGCAGCTTCTGCTGTTCAGTTGTCCTGTGTGCATGTATGGAGGAGGGCATGGACCCAGGAACCAGGACCCAATGTGTACTAAGTATGCCCTGTCTCCCAAAGCTATACTTCAGCTCTTTTACATTTCTAACCAACTCCCAGGTTACACTGAGGCTGCTATGTGACAGCGAGACTTTGAGCGGCAAACTATAGGGAATCTGAAAGAAATGAACCCATATCTGTCTCAACCTTAGTGTTAAACCCACTGCTAGTGCACAGCCAACACTAGGGCTTTATTTGCATAATAATGAAGATAGTTTACTTCAACACATAGTCCCTGACTGGTGGCTCCATTCCTAGTTCAAGAAAGGGAAAAATGCTGTTGATTCCTTGGTCTTTAAGTTCATCCCTGGGTAGAAGAATGATGACCTCAGCAGCTATCAAATTGGCCAGAAGAATGAAATAGAAATCACAAAAGAAAAAAGGCAAGGTCATGAACGGGTGATAGGAATTCACCAGCCAATAGAATGATTACTTCTGGTTGTCCAAGAGCATAGAGTTCAGTGGAAGAGGTTGAATTTGAACAAATGCAGTCAGTATCTGTTAGCAATATATTTACAAGATATGGGTCAAAGAAACTCTAGCTGAGAAGCTGAATCTTCAAGATTTCTCCAGGCTTGCTAGTACACCCATCAAAGCACACTGATACACTGGAAGATGAGCCAGTGCCTACTCTGTAGTAGGAGAAAGACTGGCCCAGAAGTATTGCAGAAACACATTGTGGTTTCCTGAAAGATGTGGAACATAGAGGTGGTCCTCAAACATGTTATCTTTGGTGTGTTGGTTCAGTACGGTCACCTTGCAAAATCTCTCTTCAACTAGTTTAATTCAAGATTTTAGTTCTTAAATTTTAAAACGTCTCCAGAGGTAGACATGTCAAAACCGAGTAAGCAGAGGCAATGGTGCCTTGTGACCTCTCTTAAACTGTGCTGTTCTGTGTTAATGGCTCTTATTATCTCTCAGTGCATATGATGTAGTTTAACTTCGCTATCTGAATCTGATCTCAGAAGGTTTTGTTGCAAACAACCACTCCACCACTCTTCCTTTAGTCAGAGTGCAATTTTAGATTACTGTATTTGCTACCACGTAAAATCAAACATCTGTAATTAGAAAATACTTGGATGTTATAGAAAATGTTAGTACTTGATTAGCCTGAGATGAAACCTTTTTGTATGATCCATGTTCACCTGTATGTGTGCATATGCATATGGATGTGGTGGTCAGGTGTTGTCATCAGGTGCCTTCTTCAATCATTTCCCACCTTAGTTTTGGAGACAAGGTCTCTCACTGAACCTGGAGCTTGCTGATTCAGCTTGACGAGTTGGGCAGTAGAGCCAGGGTTCCTCCTGTCTCTGTCTCTGCAGTGCTGGAGTTAGAGGTATATACCACCAAAGCTGGCATTTTTTTATGTAGGTTCTTGGCATCAAATTCAGGTCCTCATGCTCACATGGCAACAACTTTTCTAATTGTACCAGCTTCTTAGCCTATATGAGATGTTATTATATGTAATGGTTATTAACATGTACTATACATGAGCTATGAGTTAATGCACTCTACATTTCTTAGAAGCTAAGCTCCAGTTTCCTTCTTTCTTCCTTCTTCTCCCTCCTTCCTCTCTCTGTCTTTCTTTCTATATCAAGCAAGGCTCAATGATAAAATTGTCTAAGGGAGAACAATTAGGACTTAGTGTTTATGAATGAGTTCAGTGCTCATCCTACTAAATACCCAAGAATGCAGTCATATATGTACATAAAGTATGCATTCAGTGGGACTGTGTCCTCATAGAGTCTAGTGGCATGGTCTTACCATCACTAAATTTTTATGTCAGGGCTGGTGAGATGGCTCAGCGGTTAAGAGCACCGACTACTCTTCCAAAGGTCTTGAATTCAAATCCCAGCAACCACATGGTGGCTCACAACCATCTGTAATAGATCTGATGCCCTCTTCAGATATGTCTGAGGAAAGCTACAGTGTACTTACATATAATAAATAAATCTTTAAAAAAATTATATCTATGGAGGCTATCATTTTAAACTGTGTCTTCGTTTAGTATGTTATCCATGTGAATGAATGGTGTGTACTTGGAAGAGTCAGTCCCCATTACAGATAAACAATTCTATTTCTCTGTAGACCATTGGGATGCTAATGTGATTGAGTTTCTCAGAGTTTCAGGATGTCTGCTGGCAGACAGAGGCTTCTGTAGGGCTGCAGTAGATCCAGTTCCTGAAGCTTCCTCTATTAGGAAGCAAAGACTTCATAGAGATGCAGGTAATAGATTTCTGGCTTAATACAGATGTCGCTCTAATTGGACCTTTTTAAAATTCACAGAACAGGAGGATGGACTGTGTCTTTTTCTGACTCCGTAGCTACTATGAGCATCAGATGACTAGTAAACTCTGATGCAGTGTGGGTCTGTGTGATGACTTTTTTTTTTTTTTTGTAATTTTCACTCTCTGTTTCCTGCTCCTCCAGGGAAATGGGTCCTATGGGGCTTGTGTGACCTGTGAATACAGCCTGCTAGCCTGACACCGAGTGGGTGGGAGTCTACCATGGATGGCATCGTTGAGCAGAAGAGTATCCTGGCACACAGTAAGATCAGTGATGCTGGCAAAAGGAATGGCTTAATTAACACCAGAAACTTCATGGCTGAGAGCAGGGATGGTCTGGTGTCTGTTTACCCAGCACCTCAGTACCAGAGCCACAGGCTAGTGGCCAGTGCGGCACCAGGCAACCTGGAAGGAGGCAGAAGCGAGCCTGTGCAGCAGCTGCTGGACCCAAACACACTGCAGCAGTCCGTGGAGTCCCACTATCGTCCCAACATCATCCTTTACTCAGATGGTGTACTCCGATCCTGGGGGGATGGTGTAGCCACTGACTGCTGTGAGACCACCTTCATTGAGGACCGGTCACCCACCAAAGACAGCCTGGAGTACCCCGATGGGAAATTCATCGACCTCTCAGGGGATGACATCAAAATCCATACCCTGTCCTATGACGTGGAGGAAGAGGAGGAGTTACAGGAGCTGGAGGTCAGAGAATGTGCTCATTGGGGACCCTCTGAGATTGGGGTGGTGGGGCCTGGAAGATATCTGTGAGTGCCTAGGAAAAGCCTGGGAGTGAAGCTATCATGCAAAAATGCAGAAAGTACTACTTTTACTTCTCAGCTTTTGTGGAGGATGGAAGGAATGAAAAGAGGCTGAGAGCTGTGGCAGTGTTTCTGGTTAAAGGTGATCTGTGGTAATAGCGCTGTGGGTAAGGTAACAGAAACCAGGATGACAGGGCCATGGGGACACTGTCACTGAATAAACCTCAAGAGAGAGGGACACATGAGGCTAGAGACACATGGTCTAGGAACAATTAGAGAAGTGTTTTACTGTCATAGTAGGTCCCTTAGTTTGACATGTGAAGTTTCTACTGGTAGATCATTGTTATCTCAGAACTCTCAAGAAGAAACAATAGATATTCAAAAGGGGAATTAAACCTGGGACTGCTCATAATACTGGGAAAGCATTGGTCCATGGAACTATGTCCCTGAACCCAGCATACCTTACTACTTTACTAGCTGATGCAAGTGAGGACATTTGAATTACACACGTAAAGACTTGCGACCAGGAATCTTTGAGATTACTATTCATGTGATGTGTGAGTGTCATTGAAGGGCTACTGCACTTCAGGAAGAGTAGAGAACAGAGCATTTTCTATTGGAAATTGAGTACAGTGTCCAGGAAAAAAGCCTGTGACACCCATTGACAGGTCTTTGAATAGCCACCCCATACACAGAGACCTTTATAGCATCTTCTGACACTGGCAGGGAAAGAAGAGCATGGGGTCAGCCAGAGCCTGAGGGAAGCTAAACCACGGATGCTTTGGCTTCTGTGCTAATGACTGTTGCAGCTGTAGGCTATTTTCCAACGTCTCTGGGTTTGGCCAATGGTAAGTGACTAAATCTTTCTCCTTTGTGTGAGTCTGGGAAGCAAGCACCACAAATGTAGTATGAATTTAACCCAGAAATTTTGATGAAGGAGTGTCTCATTGGCTCTGAAAACAGTTCCCAAAAGAGGCGTGTGGATCTGCCATTGTGGTTTGAGTAAAAAGATGTCAAATATCATTACAGAAGCAGAACCCCTATCCTGTATCTTAAGGGCATATATATGGAGGCTCAATGGGTGATTGTGGCAGATAGCACGGTAGCAGGAGACTCTGCATAGAACTGAATGGAGATGCTAAGGCCTGTGGCATGGAGCGTATGGAGGAAACCTGCTTGAATTGAGAGTAGGGTCCTGACACCCAGAACCATAACCATCTAATAGAGAATGGGTTCTATGCTATAAAAGAGGACAGGTGAGAAGCTCGGGGTAACTGTCAGAGACAGTGACAAAGCTAGGGAAACCAAACCCATCTCTTCCTTTTATTTGGCTCCAGTGCCCTTGCTGTGCCACACCCTGTGGTCCAAGCTGCTAGATTCCAATTTCAAAAGTGTGGAGTGATTGAAAATCAAAGTTTAACCTACAAAACAGCAGAGAGAAAGTGGGACACCACATGGAGGAACTAAGCCTGCAGGCTTTGACTTTTTGCCTTTGGCTGCAGAGAACCATGGGAAGATTCCAGGCAGGAAGGTTGTGACAATGTGTTGGGTAGTCTTATGTCAGTTTGACACAAAGTGATGTCATTTGAGAGGGGGAGTCTCAATTAAGAACATGCCTCCATGATATCAGGCTGTAGGCAGGCCTGTAAGGTGTTTTCTTAATTAGTGGTTGGTAGTGAAAGGCCTAGCCCATAGTAGGTGGTACCATCCCTGGAATGATGCTCTTGGATTTTATGAGAAGAAAGGCTGAGCAAGCCATGATGTACACGCTAATAAACACCAATTCATGGTCCTGCATCAGTTTCTGTCTCCAAGTTCCATCCCAGTATGAGTTCCTGCCCTTGCTGCTTTGATATGGCATTGTAAGCAAAATAAACTACTTCCTCTCCAAGTTGCTTTGGTCATAGTCTTTCATCACAGGAATATTAATCCTAACTAAGACAGACAAGATGTGTTTTGGGAAGGTGCTGTAGCTACAGAGTGGAAAGCAGATGTAGGAAAGATGGAGGAGGCATAGCAGACAGGAGGCACAGAGCCCTGTTATTATAAGGGATGGAAAGAAGAAATCAGAACAGCTTTAGCAATGGAAAGACATACTTCAAAAGTGAAATTTGTTACTGATTGGCTATGAAAAGAGGGGCCCACAGAGCATGGGCAACTCCAGTAAGAGCTTTTGGAAAATCAGCTCCGAGGTATACTATGTCCTTGCCATTACGGTCGGGGTTACTGTCTAGATTGAAACTGTACAAGAGGTTTCCGAATGTCTTCATTATGCTTTTTCCAGTTATGTGTGTCTTTTTCTCCCTTCCCTCCTGAAACATGCCTATATGTTTTTTGAATTATTGATTATGTTAAGATCATTAAGAGCTAAAGAGGTGATTATGTATCTCCTTAAGCCTCAGTCAACTTCTGAGGCTTCAGAAAAGTCTAAGAATTCAATTTCACCTTAACACTTGAGTAGGTGTAGGTGTCTGGTTGAGCTTGCAACTAAACAACCAATATTTTAGTGAAGTGTGTTGATTCTTGCTATGTCTGTATCCACGTTTTTGACCATCGAATTCCAACTGGGCTCCCTTTAGTTATGAGTTTTTCACACAATGATCCTAGGTAGCTGGGGGGGTTTTTTGTTTATTTTTTTAATTCTGCAGAAGTCTGACATCTAACCAGAAACAGTCTCTTGAATTAAAAATTAGTATGTGGTGTTAAGAGGGGCCAACTTACCTAGTGTGGTAAGTCCAGGCCTTTGATGGATAGCAGCACGGGGGCCTGAAGAAATGAGCTATATCAACCAAATGCTTGTTCTGCCATAGCAGTGGCACTGGCAACCCTGAGAAGCAGTTATTTTAAAAAAATCAGGTAACTGGAATATTTACTTATAGTAGTAGTGTTTACATTTTAGAGTGGTCTTTTGCTACTTTATACAATACAGTGGTATTTCTACTTTGGTGAGATATAAGGTCTTCCCAAAAAATTGATGCAACAGCAGAGTTTAAAATGTTTACTGTGTACTTCAACAGACTTTCTGATTAATCTCTAAGGAGCTCACCCAGACTAAGACACTCACCCACCCCCACATACTCTGAGGACAATAATTCAGGATATAGTATAGCCACTCTCAATTTCTCAAAGGTTCTTAAGACCCCAGGGGTGAATATTAAGGAGCTACCCAGAATGGTTACTGACCCTTCAAGGAGTCTAGGAAAACAAAGACATGTTCTCACAAACATTCTTAGGGTATAACAGCAGCTCATCTTTTTTGTTACATTTTTTTCTGAATAAAAAAGAAGAAATTAAAAAAAGAAAGACATTGCAGAGGTTTTTTTTTTTTAATTGGGTGACCTGCTCGAGGTTTAACAATAATAGCACAGAGACATCTGTATAGTTATAAGGCTGTTTGCCTGATTTCTGGGGCAGTTTCTTAGCTAGCCCATCTAAACTCAACCTGAGTTCTCTGCCACTGCCAACAGGCCACATGAGTCTTTCTGTGCTCTACTTCACTCCTCCATTCCTGTCCATGTTTCTGTCCCTCTTCCCTCTGCCTCTGTCTTACTCTGCTCCTTCTGTTCCAGCTCTAGCCAGCAAGCTCTTTATTATGCAAAAACTACACTCCATGCTCATCCAATTGGCATTGGGGGCTATGGTGACAGGTGACTTTCACTATGGCAATTTGCCTTTTCTTTTTGCACAGACATGTGTTAGCCAGTACTTCCAGCACAGCAATTAAAACGAGTACAGGGACATTCCTTATGACTTGTGTTGAGGTGAGTTATCCTAAGAGAAAGAAAATTTAAAAGTGTATTAACTGTTACGTGGGTTCCCCACCCCCCCATTCTATGAAGTAATCAACAGATATGTGTTAGCTAGCATTTGCTGAGTAACAAATCACTTCAAGATTTAGTGACTTAAAATAAGCATTTCTTATGGAGGGCAACATTTTGAGGTGAGCCAGGCTTGGCAGCTGTGCTTCATAATGTTGGTTACCTGTTGGCTATAATGATGGAGGTGGCAGGTTAGAACTCTCTCCACCAGGATCATTAAGAGCAGGAGCTCGTGGGTGCTGGGTGGTAAGATGCTCGCCAGCTCCTCTTTTGTACTATTCAATTCTGGATCCAAGAGAGCCCTTCTCATCCAGCCACAATTCTGAGACAACATATGCAGTCTTTGTCTTTCATTTGCCTCTATGTTTGTGTGAGTGTCATGCATGGGTTTTACAGCCAGTTTTAAGAAGACCCATGGAAGGCTTCAACGGATCCATGAAGTGTATGGCATCTTTCCTCCTACCAGTTAACAATTGGAGAAGGATGTGGTTTGGTATGGAATGAGGGAGGCTGAGGGACCTCTCAGTATTTTTCAGGATTGCTCACTACACAGTCTCACTGGCCATGAATATTGCTGGTTTCATTCAGGACAGTCCGGATGGTAATAATTGGGTTTGTTGTCCAACCCCCTCAGGACCTCCTTCCTGGCAGGAAGAAGCTGCAGGTTTTAAATGAGTGTCGGGAAGGTATGTGACCATTGCTTCCTCTGATTCCCAGACCTCAGCTGAAATCTGAAGTTTCCAGGAGCACCTACAGCAGGAAGCCATTTCACACTTCTCATAAAGAAGCTCAAGCAGGAAGATTACAGGGACGTATAACAAAGCAATTCTAGGAGACATACAGTTGAAATTAAAGCTATGGAGTGAAGTGAAGTAGATAGAATCCTCTGCAGGAGGGTTTGCTTCACTCCAGCAGGAGGCCCTCCAGCTGGCTGCACAACTGACTTGTGTCCAAAGATACCTCATTGCCGACTTGTTTCAATGCGCACCAATCCAGACCCTGCACTAGGTAGAACACTGTCTAAACCTCCTCTTAAGCTTTGAGCCTTTTCTTCATTGTGGTAAAAGTGGGGAGGGGGAAGACAAGTGGGCACTCACAGAGCACTGGCTCCAGGCTAAGCACTTTGCAAGTTGTGTTCCAACTTCTAACACCGTAGACAGAGAATACTAAGGTCTTACTGTAGTGAAGGCTCGCACATGCTAGAAGCCCTTCCAACATCATCTAAGTTGGCTTTGCTAGAACCTTTGGAGCTGAGGCAGATCTGCTAATTCTAGATTCTTCCCTCCAGATGACCGTATGTTTGTTTGTTTGTTTGTTTGTTTTGGAGAGGGGGTATACTATAGCAAAACTGCAGAATCTGCAAATTGATCACGAAGAAACAAGGCTGGACTTGTCACTGGCCTCTTGGCTTCTGAAAACCCCCAGCGTGGGCTCTCTGAGACTTTTGTGTCTGTGCTTCCAGTCAGAGACTTGTGATTCTGTGTGACTGCAACTACAATGGAGACCGTGTGCACTTATACATGTGCAGGAAAGCGGAGAGTCCTCAACAGACAATTGAGAATCAAAGAATGTGAATAGGACTGGATGATTTTTGACCCAAAGAAAGAAAAACAAATTCAGAAAATGATAGATGATGGTTTTGAAAATCGATCTTCCTGGCTTCAAATATGAGGGATTAACCATATAATAATATGGTCGGGGAACTTGGGCTGATTTGGGTAGGGTGATTTGGAAAAATATTTTCTTCCATGTTTTTTGTTGTTGGTGGTGGCAGTGTTTACATCATCACACTGACTCTTCAAAAAGTAGAGTGGTGAACCTTAAGGAAAGCTAGCTAAAAAGAACAACTAGCCTTTTCCGATCGTGGGTGAGAGAAAAGAAAGATTTCACAATTAAATGTGGTGTTAGCCATGTAGATATGCTGATATGCTAGTCACTCTGAATATTGTTCTTTCCGTAGCCAAGTTGGGTGCTAAATCTGTCTCTCAAGATCATGTTCAGTCTCTCTTGAGAAAGACTTTTATTATTTTATTTTAATTTATTTTGGATCACCTTTTCAATTTGACACAGTAGTTTTTATGCCTTTATTAGTAAGATGTTGAATCATTGTTATCATCTTCTTTTTTTTATTCCTAAATATGGCTTCCTTATTCTTAAATAAAGGAATTTATTCTCTCTCCATTTTTTTTCTTGAGACAGTGTTTCTGTGTATAGCCCTGGCTGTCTTGGAACTCACTCTGTAGACCAGGCTGGCCTCAAACACAGAAATCTACCTGCCTCTGCTTCCCAAGTGCTGGGATCAAAGGCGTGCACCACCACTGCCCAGCAAAGGAATTTATTCTTAAATTCCTTTTGCAATGGCTTCATTGGAGTCTTTCTTTTCCTGCCAAATGCACATGTGTGCATACACAGACATGTTCTCCAGCACATGTGTGCCATACACAGACATGTTCTCCAGCACATGTGTGCCATAAACAGACATGTTCTCCAACACATGTGTGCATATACAGACATGTTCTCTGGCACATGTGTGCCATACACAGACATGTTCTCCGGCACATGTGTGCATACACAGACATGTTCTCTGGCACATGTGTGCATACACAGACATGTTCTCCGGACTGATTATTTTAGCCCTGAATATGGGTCATACTTTCTAGATTTTTTTCTTGAAATGTAAATTATTTAGTCTTTCCTTTTTTTACTTATTATTATTGTTTGATGTGTCAGTGACTTTCCTGGATTAAATGTGCACACTTTTCTTCTGTGGTACTTAGCTTATGATAGGGCCCCCTGTTCGGCTTTCTCTTCCTACTTCTCCCCTCTCCCACTATGGCTGACTTTCTGGGATTGAGATCATTCCTGGTTAGAAACTGAGTCCAGCAGGCGTTGCTTTCAAGGTGCCCACAGATCCTGTGTTGTTGGAGTTATAGTCCAGCAGCTTTCAGCTTGTCCTAGAATCCACAGTCCACCTTGCTCCCTCCTGTTTTATCACTTATTTTGTCCCAAGGTCAGCCTGTATGAGCAGTGAGCTTACATAGCATCTCTATGGTTCTCTTGTTTCTAGGAGCTCTCTGTGAAATTTTTGACTAGATTCAATTTGACACTTGATCCAGGACTACAGTCTTAGATGCCCCCTTATAACTGGGATGGATCTCCACTTTCTGCTTCCATTGGTTTAGTCCCTCTGATCAGTAAACCTCCTAGTTTCCTTAACTGACCCTGAAATGCTTCTGGGACCTTACTGAGGGAAGGCTTAGAGAAGTTCACAAGAAAAGCAGAACTGCAGGACCCCATCTGCTCTTATTCAAATTCAAGTGTTTTCCACAAGTAAATATCTGTGGTGTATTTGGCCTTTGTTGCACTTGAGAGCCCTGATCTGGCTGTTGTTGACTATGTTTCAAGTTTCTAGACACTGAACTTGGATTTGTTCTACCTTTCTTCCAAGGACAAAAAGTGTTTAGATGGGAACAGATAGTATACTGCTTGGTTTTTATTGTTAATTAGCTAGAGATACCTGGGCAGAAGGAATTTTAATTGAAAATTTCCTCTACCAGATGACCACAGAGCAAGTCTGGGGACCACTTCTTGATTGCTGATTTATGTAGAATGGTCAAGCCCACTGTATGTTGTACTATCCTTAGGCAGGTAGTTCTGGGCTGGATAAGAAAAGTAGCTAAGTGAGCCAAAGTGAATGAGCCAGTATACAGTGTTTTGTTGTTGTTGTTGTTGTTGTTGTTGTTGTTTTGTTGTTGTTGTTTTTTTGTGATTTCTGCTATATAGTTCCTGACTCCAGGTTTCTTGAGCTCCCTGACGTGGTTTCCCTTAATGATGGACTCTAACTTGCAAGATATAATAAGTCCTTCATTCTTTCTTTCTGAGTTTGTTTTGGTTAGTGTTCTTTTGTTTGTTTTGCTTTAAATTTTGATTTAGATTAGACTAGATTAGATTAGATTTAGATTAGAGTGTTCTGTCTTCATGTATATCTGTGTATCATGTACATGCAAAGCCCATAGACCCAGAAACAGGCTATTAGGTCACCTTGAACTGGAGTTACAGACATTTTTGAGCCACCATGTGGGTGCTGGGAATTGAATGTGGGTCCTTTGCAAGAACCACCAATGACCTTAGCTGCTGAGTCATCTCTCTAGCTTTTTGGTCAGTGTTTTATCATATCAATAGAAATTAAATGAGAACTTATAAATGGGCTAAAAATTTTAATCAAATTAATTATCTTTAAATAATATGACAGATCACTACTTATGGTATTAGAAAATTAAGCTATTCATATTTTCCCTTGAAATAATATATCCATGAAAAATTATATTTAAACATTCTTGATGGGTCGCGTGCAAGGGAACTATCTTATATCATTGTGACCTTGTGTGATTTTTCTAGTGCTCTAGCTACGCTGCCACCTTGTTCTGTGAGAAATATTGTGCAAATAACTTTGGTTTGCCAAAGTTTGAATTTTACCTTCAAGAAAACATATTTGCAAGGCATCATCCTTATAAATTATTTATTATTTGTGTGCATGTGTGTGGTTCTCTTCTACACTGTTTGATACAAGGTTTCATATTGGTTATTGATATTTTGCTTTGCTTTCATTGTTATTTCTTCTGACACATATGACATGATAGCTAGCCTAAAAGCTTCTGCAGATTCTTCTATCTTAACCTTCACATTTGCCAATAGGAGCATCATGATCATAAATGCATGTGTTATCATGTCCAGCTGCATGCATGTTCTGGGGATTCAAAGTGAGGATCTCATTCTTGCGTGGCAAATTTTTTACCCATTAAGCCATGTTCCCTACTCTTATGTGCAGAGAAATGAAATATATACATATATATTATCAAATATAAACAGGATTAGAATAATAGTATGATAGATTATTTTAATTTGAGGTATGGAAATTCATTGAAATATATAACTTATACACGTTTCTCAAATAATAATAATTAACAATATTATCCTAGGCGTGTTTTTCAAATAATAATAACCAACATTTAGGTTTCAGGATCTCCTTATATTGAGAAATGAACTCAAGCTGTATTAATAAGGATTTCTGACAGTTGGATAAAAGCCAGCATTCCTTAAGAATTGTGAAATGAATTTTCTGCATCCCACTCCAAAGGGAGCCATTTTCCTTACCTCTATCACAAGGGACATAAAGCTCTCCCATTGACATAGACCTGTGGTGCCTGTCAGCACATGAAAGCCCATTCTGACATCTGTGCTCCCTTGTTATCACAAGCACCCTTTATACATTTCATAGTCTGTGTCAGCATCCTCACCCTGCTTACCTCTTCTATCCTAAACTTCCTTCAGCTCACTGGCTTCCCTACCCCAGCTACTTACTCACCATTTTAATAACCTGGCTCTGCTTACTATCTCCTCTCTTGTTAGTCTCTCTCTCTCTCCCCATCCCTGCACCCCACCCCCATCTTACTCTTCACTATGGTCTGTTCTCTGTCTCTTGCTTCCTCACCGTCTCTGCTATTTTCTCCCCCTCTCCCACTTCACTAATCCTGGCCATGTCCAGTTTCTCTTCTTTTCTCTCTGCTCTGAACTCTTGCAGATGCTTTTGGACATTTTCTCACTCTTATTCTCAATAGGACTCTTCCCTAACGATGGAGCGGTCATGTAGGCAGCTTCTTTACTGAAGCTCCTCATATACGGCGTCACCATCTTCCATATTTTTATCTTTTATGTGTCAGTAGAGGCACTGAGATATGCAGTAAAGCCGTTTGATGGGAAGGAGAGACTTTCCCTATAGTACAACTTATTGTCTTATAGATACAAAGTCATTGTTTATATTCCCTTGATTTTTTTTTCCCTGCTAAGCAAAGACCCCCGGCACCAACCAAATCTGCTGGAAGCAGAAGAGACAGTAATTGGAATATGTAGTACTCTGGTCAACAGCCTTTCTTGTGACTACTGGGTCATTGTCAGTCTCCTGAGTGGGTGAAGATCTGTTATAACTGTGGAGCTAATAAACAGAATCATCATAGAGAACAGAACCTCCTGTCCCTGCAAGATGATCATTGCTGTCACAAAATCTGCCCTTTCTAAGCTACATGCTTTTTAGCATGGTAATTGTGACAAATGGGGTTTGAATAACAATGAAAAAGAAAGCCGTAACTGACAGATCCTCTTTCATCCTCCGTTTCGAACAATACAAAAAGAATTCGAATTCAAAATGAACTCGTAGTCATACTAACATTTCCCAATCCTGACTAAAGTCTTCTTGTCTCAAGACTCAAAAAAAAAAAAAAAAAGAATCTAGGACAGGTTGTGCTTGTTAGTTCTCCTCGTCAAATTTATGTAACGCAGAGTCCACTGAGAAGAGAGGACTTCAAATGAAGGACTGCTTGGGTCAGATAGGCCTGACTGACCTGTGGGCATATGTGTGGGTCATTGTGTTGATTCATGTAGGCGGGCCCAAGCCACTGTAGGCAATGTCATCCCTAGTCAGGATTCTCTAGAGTAACAGAACTTACAGAATGATTTTTTTCTCTGTATATATAGAAAGGGGATTTTTAGAATGACTTATATACAACCTGCTGTTCAGCTAATTCAACAATGCTGCCTATGAATGGAAGATCCAAGAATGCAGTAGTCGTACAGTTCATGAGGCTGAGTGGCTTAGCTGGCCTCCAATGCATTATAAGAATCCTGAGGAAGTATGTTCTAATGCCAGTGAAGGAATGGACATGCTAGCAGGACAAACGCATGCAATTAGAGAGAAAAAGCCTCCTTCTTCCATGTCTGATAGCCTGCAGCAGAGGACATGGCCCACATTAGAGGTGACTCTTCTCACCTCAAGGATCAGAAAGAGAAAAAAAAATAAGAAGAAACATGAGACTTCAATAGAAGATCATTCTTTGAATTCAAAGATGTCGTTTAATGTGAAAGGGTGGGGTGAGAAGATTGGCTAGGCGGGTAAAGCACTGTAAACATGAGGACCAGAATCCACTTAAAAATCCAAGTGGGTGTGGCAGTTCGCCTGTGATCCCAGAACAAAGATGGCAAGGAAGTGATCCTTGTTGTGAGATGGCTAGCCAGACTAACCAAAATGACACACTCGAGGATTAGTGGGGGGAAAAACTGGCACAAGATACCCAGTGCCAACCTCAGGCCTCCACCTGTATGTACCCACAAAAATTTGAATATGTGTATAAGCATATACACTACACAGACACATATATATGGCAAAAAAAACATATTTTCATGTTATGATTCACACATTACTAATCAGACTGATCATAGTATAGACAAAAGTCCCATGAAATCCATCAATATATCTAACAATGAGCACATGTTTTGCTTAGTATATATTCTTCATTTCTCCTCTCACAGATCATGTCACAGTATCTTCTGACAACATAAAAAAAAAAAAAGTGCATCTGAAGCAGCTCACCTTACTTAGATTGGTGTGAGACACAGATGAAATTTAGGAGGGATCAGTGGGTGGTGATTTATAATACAGACCTAGGGCTGGGGCTCTGAATAGTTAAAAGTTAGATTCTTGAAATTGTAATGAGAGACATTTCCTCTTTCCTTCTCTCTCTTTCTCCCTCCCTCCCTCTCTCCTTTCTTCCTTCTTTCTCTCTCTCTTTCTTTTTTTCTTTCGTTTTTTATTTCTTTGTTTATTTGAGAAGTTTGCCTGTTAGAATCATTAGGTCTTGGAGACAGAGACTGTTCTTTATACAAAAAGACCAAACTCCCCATGCTCACTGGTCATGCATTGCAGCTGGCATGGCTGCTGTTTTCTTAAAAAGAAGTGCACATATGGGAACAGAAGGGTGAGAGAAAGATCCCCATCGTGCAATGCATGCTGAGTGGATCTTTTCTGGATTTTCTTTAATGAGTGAGGGCTGTGTTTTATCTCACACATGGAGGCCAAAGGAATAGCAGGGAGTTTGGAGAGTTTAGAAGCTGGAGCTTCCTATAGACTCTCAAAGGTTTTTGCTTTTTCTCTTTTCTCCTAGAAAAAAACAAACAAACAAAAAAAAAACAACAACATTGTTTCTCTTGAACCAGTCACCAGGGAAATGTGAGACCTAGAGAGGAAACCCATCCACCATCTAATTTAAAATCCACATGTTCAAGACACAAAGTTCATGTTGTGGGTCTCTGGTGTTAATTGGAAAACATCTCCAGAGTCTGTAGCAGGTTTTCATATTGCACCTGAAGTGCACTTGTAAGCAAAGAGCCAGTGTACAGCAGTGCCTTCTGTTAGAGTACAAGTACTTAGAAATCCCTCTGTTAGATAGGTGAATGGCAGCAAGGCCAATGTAAGGAGTCAGTGCAGCCATGAAACCAATGGACTACAGGCAGCAAGGGAACAGTAGAGTTTATTCAGCAGCACTATGCTGTTGCATTCTTAAAGTCTCAGGTATGATGCTCCCTGTCCAGCTTTTATTCCGTAGAATATAACATAAAGGATCATAAAATGATTGCTGTTTCAGAGAGGTTGGTGGTACAAAGTATGAAATGAGGTGGTGGCTACTGTGTACCAAAGGATGAAAGAGGAGTGAAGGAGAGAGAGGAAGAGAGAGGGGAGGAGAGGTAAGAAGGAAGGAAGGGAGGGAGGGATGGAGGGAAGGAGGGCAATCTTCAGGAATCCTAGGAAAGAATCTGGCCCCAAGGTCTTAGAAATTCTTGTTGCTTACTAAGAATCTGCTGTGAACGTGGTATGAACATGGTGTGCCCACTCCAAGTCCTAGCTTCTGTGTTGAGATATTGGCTGTAACAGAGTATTCAAATCAGCTACATGGTGTTTCTTTGAGCTTGGAGAGTTGTGACTATTTCCATTTTAGGTATTTGATGTTTATGGCAGCTTCTGGAGACAGGTGCTCTAATTTTCCTTCAGGGAATGACTAGGACTCCATAAATGGGCTAATCAAATGAACTCAACATGGCTTATTTCTTGGCTAGTACATTGAGCCATCTGGGTCAGCTACAATTGTCTCCTTGTAACATCAAGCCCATATGTCATTAGCATGGGTCAGGAGTGGTGTTAGACCCTTAGACTTATAAGGGTTGGAGATTACAGGGCTGACTAACATCTCTCCATAAGTACAACTTCTTGGTCACATTTACAATCTCTCCCTACTGTGAAAGACTGAATTTTGGGTCAACCAAACCTAAGGTACAGATGATGAAGACTTCTAGGAGATTTTTAAGAGAAAACGCACACACACACACACACACACACACACACACACACACACACACACACTATATACCAAACAAACAAGAGGTGTTTTTTGTTCCCCTGGGTGCTGAAACTGTATATCGAAGTCTCAACACAGAATTGCCATGGGTTGGATGGATATGGTCCTTACAATTTATGTTTCAGAAGCTTGATTCTCCATGTGCTGATGTGAGAGGTGTGACTAGTGGAAGTGACTGGGCCATGAAGGTATCACTTTCAGAAGAGTTAAATGGCTCTCATAGCACTGGTTTGGTTCTCAAGAGAGGATTATTATTAAAAAAAGAAGAAGAAGAAGACCTTTACCCCATTCTTTGGATTCCCACTTCCTCATGGATGTCCTTCATACCACAGGCCTGTCCTCCATGACATTATGAAGAAAGGAGCACTCACCAGAGATGTTATTTGAATTTTCATTCTCCAAATACTCCTGTCTTTATAAACCATCAGGTGTTTTATTGAAACAATGAATACTTATTTCTATAAGTATTCAAGATGTGCTCCCAGAGGTCATAGGTCAAAGAGAGTCATAGTATTCAGTGTACTCATAAAGACTGAAGAAAAACAGTTGCAGAATTTCTTGTCATTCTCTTTGAGATGATGTTTTAACATAACTATGTTCAACTGAATAGAAGATAGCTATGTCTCAACTGCTCATATTGCCTTCTCAGCAGCATCACCACTCACCAACAGCAGCACCTGACAAATGACAGTTCTCTGGGGGTGCTTGGGTCCAGAACCAGCTCTGAAGTCTAGGAGCTTTTTAGGGGCACAAAAGATCTTCTACCTGCCAGCATCCCATTTATGGGATGATAAGCCTCATGTTCTGTCTCAGAGATGTACTTACCTTTTACTATAACCAAACTACTGACAGCAACATAGGCACAAAACAAAACCAGATTGGTCCCTATGCAGGGTAGTGTGGGAATTTCTACAAACTGATAAATTTTTCCTCTTTACTTTTGGCTATGAATATTCCACTAGAGAAGAACTAGGCTATGTGTGAAAAGAAGACAATTATGTCCTATAGAATTATAGACAAGAAAGGAAACATTCCAGCCACTGCTTTTCCACCCTGCCTGCATGTTAAATTCACATATTCCATTAGGCATAATATTCCTGATGCCCTGAAACATCATGGTGTCATGGCCACAAGGAAAACTCACACCAAGGAAGTTGGTGATTGACCTAAAGGTCTCACAACTAGGAAGAGACAAATGAAATTTTAATACCCCCTTTTGTATATGAAGATTATACTGATACAAATTGGATCAGTACTAGAGTTCATGGAAATGGCTATAGTCCACAGTGCTTGCTTCTAGAAAACTAAGATGAAGACAAGACTGGTTAGAAAAGTGAGCAGATTGGCGGACACATGATAAAGCTAATTGTGGCATCTGAATGGCAGCTACAAGAGCATTTACTATAGGATTCTTTTAACTGTTGGTGTGTCTTATGTACTTAAAATATATGTTGGTGCAAAATGTATTATGGGTATTTTTTTCTGCCATTTATTAACTAGCCTATTCTAACCTGCTTCAAACTTATCATACACTGCTTTTCATGGTGTCTTTCACATTAGGAATTAGGTGGGCAAGCAGATTTGCTCTTTTAGATGAAGTGATTTACCAAACAAACATATAGGGGATCTATTCTGAAAATAAATGGTTCATCACACATACATGGAAAACATATCTACGAAACTTTGAAAGAAACATAGAAATTCTCTGTAACATAAGTATTAGAAAAAGGGTTTTAGATATGGTACCAAAACCAAAATCCAAATTAATGTTTTTAACTCCACAAAAGAAACTACCAATATGATATTAAAACAAGTTATATAGTATGTGAGAATACTTGAAAAAATACATAACCAACAAAGCATTTGTATGAAGATTTTTTAGTTTCTTTTTTTTTCCTTGTGATAAATACTCTGAGAAAAGTGACTTATGGGGAAAAGGTTTTGTTTTAGTTTACAGTTTTTAGTTATACGTCATCATAGTAGGGAAGTTACAGTGCCCAGTACATGAGGGAATTGGTCTTGTCACATCCATAGTTGGGAACAGATAGCAATCAACATGTGCATATTTGTGCTCAGTTTGATTTCTTCACTCTTACATAGTTCCAGATCCTTTGCCTAGGGAATGGTGCCATTCTCAATGGACTGTGCCTTCACACCTCAATTAATAGAATCAAGACAATTGCCTACAGATATGGCATAGACCAACTTTATCTAGACAGCTCCTCACTGAAACTCTGTTCCAAGGTGATTCTCAGTTGTGTTAAGCTAACAATTAAACTAACCATGTTAGCATGTTAGCAGAGTATATATAAATTACTCTGAAGACAAATATAAGTAACCAAACAATTTAGTCAAAAAATGGGCAAAATATTTAAAGACAGAATCAAATAGCATAAACAAATGGCAAATGAACACACACAAAAGATGTCCAACCTCTTCATCCATCGGGAAAGCCCATAGAAAATCCATGATTAGACATCATTACATATCTTTTTAGGGTGACCAAAATAAAAAAGAATAAAAAAGACAATCAAAAAATTTTAAAAAATATAAGAGAGAGAGAGAGAGGGGGGGGAGGGAGAGGGAGAGAGGGAGAGAGGAAGAAAGAGAGGGAGGGAGGGAAGGAAGGAGGAAAGAAGGAGGTAAGGAAGGAAGGGAGGGAGGAAGAAGAAAAGAAAAACCCTAACAACACAAGGTGCTGTGGTGATAATGCTAAATAAACAGTGTTGAAAATTGTTGCAGGCTCAAAGGAAAAAAGTGACATAAACTCACCTTTCAGGATAATTAGGAGAGTTACAGGCTCATAGAAATAATTAGGCATGATGAGGCCCTTGATGAGTCTGAGAGTGCCTTAGAAGAATAGTCAGCTTGGTCGGGTCTTGGAGGCAGAGGGAGAGCCTTGAATTCTCCAAGGTAATGCTCTCTAACCTAAAAGAGTTCCCAGCTGTTTCTGATGGAAAACAACATACTTCAGCCACTCTTTTAAAAAAGTGTTTGCTTCTAAGAAGTTAAACTAATCCTGTCTGACTAAGTAGTTTTGTATGTATATGTTTGAGAAAATAAACTTATATATCCACATGAATTTCTGAGTAAATTTAGCCATAATATTTACTTTGAGTAATATAAAATTTGAAGCAGCCAAATGCCCTCCAATGAAGGAACGAATAGATAACATTGTAGTACTTCTTTTTCATGGATTATTAGACAGCAGGAGGAAAATAATGCTACACCCAGAAACCTGAATGTATCATCGGAGTGTTACACTACCTGTAGAACAGACAGTAGTTCAAGGATAGTCAGTAGCTAAGGCTGTGCAGGGATGAAGTTGGTAGGTGAGGGAGACTCCTGGAAATCATTATCTCTTGATTATTTGGTACTTACATAAGCCTGTGTGAGTGCCTGAATCTCTAGAACCATCACGGCTGACATAAGGCAGTAGACAGCAGGCAGATTCAGTAAGGCTAGCACTGAGTCACAGGTTCTGGAGATAATGGCATTGAGTGGCTTTGATCGTTGGACTGTGGTTATGTAAGGCATAAGTCAGGGCATGTGGGGACTCTGTTCTATCTTTGCAAGTTCTACAGGAACTACGTTCTATTTTTAAAATTTGTATGAGTGTCTAAAATTATTTCAAAGTGTATATATATATACACTTTATTTCAAAATGAATACATACTATTTCAAAGTATATATATTTCTGTGCATTCGAAGTACATGCAATCTATGTACTTTAAATAATTTATGCACACTCAGAGATATATGTAAATAAAGTGATTTTTATTGAATTTTAATATTCATTTTATAGTCTTCAATTTTTTTTCTTTTTT
>NW_022196897.1:135183324-135219775 GCF_008632895.1 Mastomys coucha
AAGGAAATATTGTAAATAAGAAATCATCTAATAAAAAATATTCTAACCAAATAGACAGGGTAAATAAATGCTTTCCTTTGAATCACACAAAACTTCAGATAACCTAAGGAAAATGTAAGTTAAGAGTTGTTTAAAAAAAGAGAGAAAGAGAGAATTGTTTAAAACGGCTGATACCCAATTAAATAGAATACTTGGCCCTTTTGCTGAACACAAGGGTTTACTATAATAGATCTTTCTCAGAAGCAGCTGTTGGCTTAGAAAATAATTCTCACAAATGAAGGAGCCCATCTACACTGTGAGTACTTCGTACATGTGGTGTATGTGTGGTGTATGTGGTCAGAAAAGAAGGGTGAGGCCACGAGAGAAAATGGCTGAGTACATCTGGGTCTACTGGATTATAGGACCATCCATATCCCATGTTTGGCTTGCCTCGGAGTTGCAGAGTTGGAAGATGTAGATCCCAAATTCTAAAACTCTTCAGAGGTAATGATGTTGGCAGGTTCCTAGAATTTGGAGAGAGTAAATTGACACCAGACTGCTCAGGTGAGGATCTGCTGCTCCCCTGCTGTTGACCAAATGCAATGATAGTCTCTTCTCAGGCAAAGGGGCTGACACCCTAGGGCAGCTGACAAGGCTGGTCAAAATACATTTGTAGAAATGGCCAACAGTCTTGTAAAGAGAGGGACATGGTGGTGTTTGTTTCCCAGGGCATTTGGAATAAGTTTGTTCTATTGCAGGGCAAATAGACGATTACTGAAAATACTTGTGTGATGAGTTTAAGCTCCCTCAAGCTTGCCCTGAGTTCTAGAGTTCTAGGGAGAGCTGGCTTGCTACCTGACTATGCGTGGCCCAGTCCACACTCCTTACTCTGCAGCCTACAATGACATTCCTAGTATTCTGTTGAGTTCCTTCTAGTTCACACTAATGGAACGGTTAGGCTCCAACAGAGGGTGAACATTTAAAGCAGCATCCCGTGGCCCAAAAGAGCAGTTCTCTTCCAGATATGCTAACAGTTGTTTGCTTGTTGGCCTTGCAGTGGGTGCTCATTTGTTGTGTCCTTTAGTAAGTCTTCCTGACCCCGAGGGACCCCTTTTTGCTTGGCTCAAACTTTTCTATTGGAAGTATTTGATGTCTTATATTCTTGAGAACAGATGTGTGGACCAAAGACCACTAAGTAGCTTCCCTTTGAAAGCATGAAAAGGACAAACAGGATGGGATGCCAGATTGCAATGCTAAATAAATTTTCATGTGTCATAAAAGGGAATTCAGCTTTTTTTTTTTTTAACTATTTCCAGTGGTGTCCACATCAGCATTTTCATTAAAGCACAATCAGTAGAGGGGAAAATATATGCAATGCTTAATCCCCAAAGGAAAAGAATTCAATTTAAAGTATAATTTTTTCTACTGAAATAGAACACTCATGAAGGATTTTTGACATTTTATGTGATTGCAGATATAAAGTTGCAGGCCTAATGCAGCCAATTCCTATTTTCCCATCTCCATTTTCCTTGGCCTTCATCTTCTCATATTGGCTGTACTCTCCTATCTATAGACATAGATATTTATTTTCTGCACTCTTTGGAAAGTTGCAGATGTGATGTTTCTTTATTCCTAAATGAATTATACATAGAAATATTTATATATAAAACACACACACACATGCAAAAACACACATATCCAAAGAATAAAATTATTAGGAAATTACCAGTTACAATACTCTTTCCTATCTTTCCTAGTCTATAAAGTGCACTTATTTCATTTCTTTCTGTATTGCTTGTGCAGCAAAGAAAAGGAAACTCACATGCAGCTTCCAAAGTGCATATACTTTCATAGCCCTGCTGTCTTCTTTAACAAGGAAGAGCCCTGTTGTCCTGGTTGGTCACGACCTTGACTTCTGCAGAATATGGGTCAGCTACATGACAGGCCAGTTGTATGCTTAGGCATGCCTGATTAACTCTGTATAATTGAACATAAGCTACAAAACAATGACACCGTCTCTCCCAGTGAGACCAGTCAGGAGGCTAGCAACATCTACTTACCTTTTGCCAGAGTGGGTAGTTCTGACTGCTTCCTTTGGTGACTGCCAGATTTCTCACTGGCCACAGAACTGTGTTGCTTGGTAATCACTCAGATATTTGCAGGGGGCATGCTATGAGACCAGCTCTTATTAGCTTCAAATACCCAACTCCTCTGCTTCCTGTGATATTTGCAAGAAGGCAATGTGCCATAGGGAAGAGCATTTCCTTCTGTGTTCATTTTCTCAACCATATATAACTTTGTTTTGGTGTAGGCCATCAATTCTTATGCATTCAGAGGGCTGCTGTCAGGATTTATAGTGCATTTATAAGGCTTCTTTATTCTGTTTGACAGAAAGAGCTCCCTCAAACTGGCTTCTGATACTTCTTGATCATCCCCTGTGATCATTCCTGGTGCACCCAGCTGCTCAGGTTGCATCTTACACATTGCCAGGCCCAGCCTAAAATCAGCCACGTCTCTTCATTGGAGAATTATATTCAGAAAGCAAAGGGCTGTGGGTCCATGCATTCACTCGTACTCTGGGTGCCACGATTTCTCAGCAGAATGAGCATGGAAGCATGATACTTGTGTATGTATGCTCTGTGTATATGACACAGAAACATACATGTTCACACACTTGGTAACCAGAGGAAATTTCACTGGGCGAATGCTATCAACTGGACTAACAACAAACCAATGTCACTCAGAATGGTATTGTGTGGGATCATTATTGTATATGGAGTTGTCAGTGACAGAAGTGTCATGAGATACAGATTTGTGATTTTTAAAAATCTCTTTATGGATATGGTATCTATCCATATTCCCTTCTGGTCTCATCTGTCTTATTTGTTTGTTTGTTTGTTTGTTTTACAAAGTTCATTATATTCTCCTGTGGGACTGCATGCAGCACAGTTCATCTAACCACCTGTCCATTGAAACATTCCGTCCTGGAGTGAGAAGTGAACTTATAAGAATTAGTAAGCTCAGATGTTCACAATGCCTCTAGCCAAGGTCATATAAACAGTAACCACTGCTGGTGAGAAAGACACCAGCTGACCAGTGGATCTATCTGAAGATTGTACAGGGAGCCCCAGGGATGCAAGCTTTGTGATTCATCACCCATTGTGAGTCTGCTTTTGGGTGATTCCGCTGCCTATGTGTTACCCATGCTCCTGTAAGTGACTACTTGTACAAACTTATTGCTTCACCAAGCTAGAACTGGGGAGAATCCATTCTTAGGTCTGCCATTTGCCTATTGTAAACATGTGCAGATGTTTGCTAATGTCTGTCCAGGAGGAGGCATGCCACATCACCCTTCTTTGAATGAACATACAAGTTCAGGTATTTCCAATATCATGTAGTTACACATAACATTGCAATAAAAAAAAATCTTGTGCATCTTTCGTTTTTAATGTTACATCTTCCAGATGACTTCCTAGGACTGAGATTATGAGGCCAAAAACTAAAAGCTGTAGCTTTGTTATATCTTGACAGTTTTGCTTCTTAAAGATTGCACTGATTGGCATCTCATCAGCCATTTCCTAGCAGTCTCATCAAGTCTGCAGGCAGGCTCACAAATATGGTGAGGTCTGAAGTGAAAGTTTCAGTCTGTTCAAGGAGAACAAAGCCTGTTCTTTTGAGGTCCCAGTGAGGGAGAGGGAGGTGTGTTGTCACGGGTAAGTGTGTTCAAGATTGGCACTAAGTTTGATATCACCAAACTAGACTAAGAGACACTATGCTCTCTTGTAATTCAGGCCTGAGGCCAGACGGCCTTATTGGATAAGTGGCATCTGGAAGAGCAATGGGCCTGGAAAATAAGTGATGCCACATTAGTCACTTCCCTTGTCTATAGTTTTTCCTCTCTTCAGGACTTTGCTTTCAGGAAGGGAACATTTCTAGGAGGGGTGGGAGAACGGGTTATCTGCCTATGTGATGGAAATTTTTAAAGTTTCCATGTAAAAAAATAGTAATGAGTAGATTATGTTTTGAGTTCCCCCAGACAAATAAAACAAACTAGAGTTTGTTTTATTTGGAATAGGCACTTGTCTTAGAAAATATGTACGTAGTTATTGTATGCTATGAGGAATCACCTGTGCAAATAATAAAGATTTAAAGCTGAGGTGCACAGCTACTAACTTAATTGACAGCGAATAGCTTGGCTTGAAGCTGTGAATCCCACCATCTGAGTATTTCCCTATTACTTAAATTGATGTAGTATATTCTCCAACAGTAGAATGTGGTTGGTTTCTGACTTGGGCTAGATGTAGGCACCACTCCATCCTACCTCGTGCTATGTGCACTCTTACTATCCAGTCCTGAGCCCACCATCAACCTATGGCTTTTGAACATGCGGATCCCTTTGCACACAAGTCATACACTACATCAGTGACCACCAGAACAACCTCTTATTTCTTCCTAAAACCCAATATTTGTTGTATATGTTTAGCATTCTCCAAAACACATGTATCAAATGCTTGATCCTCATGGTGGCAGTATCCTGTGATGGCGGAAACTAGCAGGAAGCCTGTAGATCATTAGTGGGTGTGTCCTTAAAGGGACAAAGGGGTCCTGATCCCCCAACCCCTTCTTTTCCTTTTGTTTACTGACCTGTCAGATAAGCAAGTATGTTCTGCCATGATGTGCTTCTTTGCTCTGCTGAAAAGAAACCTTCAAAACTGAGATGTGGTAAACTTTTCCTTTAAGTTATCTCATGTATTTTGTTATAGTGACAAAAACTAGATAACACAGCATACTATGAGTCTGTGCCCATAACCAGAAATACAAAAGACTCCCATTGCCACATTAATGAAATGAGGACATGACTGCTCCAAGGTATGGTTGAGGAGAAGGATTTTATTGTAGATATGAGGGAGAGTATTGGGCCATGAGAGCAGAGAGATGGAGAGGAGAAAGAGGAAAAGAAGGCACAGGGACAAGAGAGAAGAAAGCAAGCAGACCAAGAAAGCCACGAGACCAAGAGAACACATGCCCTAAATGTCAGGGTTTTATAAGACCATAAACTAGAGGAAGGGAAGCAAAGCCCACAGGCTGGAGAGGTTTAGGGTATGGGGTGCCATGAGAAGAGCTGTAAGGTACCATGGGTACTGAGTGAATCTGGAGGCCTGTGTGCACTTTGTGTTAATAGGTATCAGAGTCAGCCGATTGTCTCAAGTTTCTTTGTTACCTGACTCCACATGCATTGCTCTCCTGCTATGTCCTGGTCACCTTTATCTGAATTTTCCTGTGTCCTTCATACCAAGTCTACGATGGACTGATTTTGCTTTAAAACCACACTTGTGTTTATAGTCTGTACCCATCTTCTTGGCATTCTTCATCCTGCCTGAACATGGCTTGTGTATTTGTCTCATCTTTCAAGGATACCCTGACTTTGGTGGTCTTGTTACATAGAGAATGCCCTAGTTGAAGTGTGGGGGTATCCAACACCTCTAGATTCTCCATGGGCTTCGAGGAGGTACACTTAGTTTCTCAATCTCTCTCAGGTATCACTCTTGCAGCTGAGGTCCCCTGCCTGACCTCCACACACCTGAGGACTTTCTGTTTCTTTAGCCACTCTCTATATTGTAGGACAGTCTATTCTCCAATAAGCTAACCTGTGAGACTCCTGAAAGAGGCTCCAGTTGCCCATGAAGGTAGCACTATTCTTGTACTGACTGCAGTCTGTAGTAGTCCTCCATTTCTCTTCCCATCTCATTTCCTAGGGTTGACCCCACATTAGCTCATTTCCTATTGCTAATAAACATGCCATGCATACTGGGTAAATTTTGTAAAACAAAACAAAAACAAACAAACAAACAAAGCATTGTTACTATGCCCTATATTTCCTGGGGGCGGGTGGAGGAGCCCCTTCTGACAGTGAGCACTGTGACAGAATGCTTAGTCAGATCAGGCTATTACCATGGGGAGAGTCAAGGAGTGTGTAGATCATTTCTGGTCTTTTTGTCATCTTAAAAAGCCACCAGGATTTAATGATGACACCACCATATTGGCCTTATCTATCCCTAAACATCCCATCTCCAAATGGTGCTGCTGGACTCTCTTACTCCCATTGACAGATGACATTGGACTGGAGTTCATAGTATATGATTTCTGAGAGATATACTTGTTTAAATGAAGATATCTCTAAAAGCTCATGTGTCTAGACAGTTATTCCTCACATGATGGCCCTGTTAAAGAGTCTGCAGAAATTGTAGGAGATGGAGACTAGCTGGAGAAGGAGTCACTGGAGGGAGAGCTGTTGAAGGTTATAGCTTGACCCTCTTTCTAGACATGGCTGTCTGTTTTCTGGTCTGCCAAGGCATAGGAAGTGATAGCCACAAACTCCTGCCACCAGAGACTGAGCCACTCCAGTTTCTATGCCACCCCATCATCATAGCGTCAATCTCCTGAAGCCAGGAGGCAAATTAAACCTCTCTTTTCTTAACTTGCTTCTTGTCAGTTGTTTTATGACAGCATTAAGAAAAGTAACCAATACACCATCCAAATTGTGGAACCTTTTAAGTGAATGACTGCACCTGAACTCTTGGGATCCCAAACCATGATTGGTCTAACAATAGTATTTGCCAAAGTTGCCTTCCCAGGCCTCAGGAACAATAACAGAAACATTGTCTTTAGGTAGGTGGGACTTCTTATCTTAAAATAAGCATTGGTGTATACTTGTAGCTAATCAGAGAATAAGGATTTAAATGAATAGTACATGCATATGGAACAACAGCCCTGTAACATAATTGTATGTCTTATCATCCTGTTCCACCTCCATGACTAAAGACTTACCAGAAGCTGCACCAGGGATGAATCCTAATGAGTTATGTTTCATTTCGCTCCTGCTTTCAGAACATTAGATTCCAAAGGCCTTAACTAGACACTTCTCAAAGAAGAACTGGACTTGCTTTTTGCCCACAACAAATGCTTATTAAAAGACATTTCCCTTTTAGACATGTCATGCATGCCCAAGCTCCTCTTATTCTTTCACTAGTGGAACCATCACACAGCCTTTCCCATGAGACCCTCTGCCTGGCACAAATAGCTTCAGATATGATTTTGACACAAGTGGGTGGGAATGACAGCTATTTACAGCTCTCTTAAGACCTAGTGCCTGCTCTAAAAGGCTAAGCAAACATTTTACATGAGGAACTAAAACATCATGCAAAGCATTTTGATCCATAGGAGTATGGTCTGCACGGAGAGCTGAGAAAGTGGGAGCTAGGAAGCCACCAAGGGCTGCCACCAAGATGAGCAAAACTAAAACAGGACAAAATTTGAATAACTTGTTCATGGGGGCATTATTCCTGGAGATAAGCCACACAACAGAGTGCTCCAGTTTCATCCTCAGCTACACATTTGCACACTAGTTAACATACTATGTCAGCCACTCCACAGTTAGTTGATAAATGTTCTTCAGGTCTTTCCAGTTATACCATCACCAGCAACAGGGATGTAACCCAACATTGCAGGACAGTATGGCACTTCTTTCCTCCTGTCTAGTGAAACTCCTTTCCTTACCCACATTCTATAGTTCTCAACCTTCCTAATTCCTCATGTTATGATGACCCCCAATCATAAAATTATTTCATTGCTACTTAATAACTGTAATTTTGTTACTGATATGAATTGTAATATAAATATCTGATATGCAGGATATGAACCCCAAAGGAGTCAAGACCCACAGTTGAAAACCCATGCCTTAAGATCTTCCTGTCTCTGCCTAACTTATAGCTCGGTCTAGCTCTGAATCACACTGACAACCTTCAGATGATGGGACTCAGTGATAAGCAGGGTATGGCAAGACCCTGTACCTCATCTCCTGCAAGACAAGCCCCAGAGAGTAGGCAGCAGAGACTTCATCCCATCCCTCTCAGTCACTTATGTTTTTCTTTGCCTTTGTTCTACGTTAACTTTCTTTTCTCATCATTCATAAAGATGCATTTTCATATTTCAGGATTTTAATCAGGTTAGTGTCTTCTAAAAGTACAGAAAGTCTTCTCAAGTAATACAAAATCATTTAAGGGCCATTGAACTCACTGAGAGAAATAAAAAAAAAAAAAGATTTACTTCTAAGTAGTCCATTAACTTACTCATTTCCAAAGTTTATTTACAATTGGTATCTGTCTTATAAAAGTTTGTCTTGGAGCCCAATATGCAAACAGGAAGAGGGTTCCCCCATGCTCAGTTTACACAGTGCTGGGATTTGGTCCATGCTAAGCAAATTCCTTACAAACTGAGCTGCATTCCTAGCCTGTGTGGCCTTACATTTGTTTCTATTTTGCCACCTCATGATACAGTTTCAATCTGTGGACAACCTAGGCCCAAATAGTGGAAACTAAACCCATTCTCTTAACATATGGCCAGGATGATTAATGAATTATCCCGGACAATTGTACTCAGACCCTGAAATAGGCCTTCCTTGTATTATATGTTTGTGAGACAGCAAATCTATGAGCCATGCAGGTACCACACAATGGGGCTACACGGGATATTATGGTTTTTAATGTGAGCTGATTTTGAGTAACACATAAAGCAAGAACTTTGTATTAGTTTTGTTTCTATTGCTGAGATAACTACCATTACCAAAAGCCAGAGGAAATGGTTGATTTCACCTTTTTATTTCATCAGCTTTTAGACCATCTTGAAGGAAATTCTGGGTAGAAACTCAGAAACTGAAACCATGGAGGAATGCTGCTTAGTAGATTATTCTCCATGACTTACTCGACTTCTTTTTTTTTTTTTAATCCAACCCTGGACCACAATCCTCTGGGTGATACTACCCACAATGACTGTAACCTCCCACATTAATTATTAATCAATAAAATACTCCACAGACTTGTCTGTAGGCCAATCTAATAGAGACATTTCTCAGTTGAACTTGGGGTTTTTTGTTTATTTATTTGTTTTTTTTTTTTTTTTTTGGCTAAGGCTATAGGTGAGTTCTTCATCCAGAAAAGTGTACTGAGTTCTCTCTGTGCCAGAACATACCTGTCCTCTCTGCCTGCCTGATGCTCAGAACAAGACAGATTAGTAGAGAGCAGCACTGCAGAGAATTTCTTCGTAGGTCAAGATTCTTCCAATGAAGATTGAGACAGTCTGTCAAGTGTTGGGGAATCTCTGATGAGGAAAGGTATTTTGGGGGAGAATCCCCTTATGAGTTGAGGAAATGAGCTCTATGTGTTCATGGGAGAAGTGTTCTGATAGACACTGAGCACTGTGCCTTCTGTGTAATGAATGGAATTTGTAGTGCGACCAAGGAATCAGCTGCTGGTTGTGCTTAATTCTAAGTGATTCAGGTTTATATTAGGTCTATGCGGCTAGCAGTTTCTGGCTTAATATAATGAACCACTTAGAGTTCCTTTAGGACCAAGTGGTTACCTTCCTGCCCAGATAGCCAGGTGGAGGAAGGAGGATGACTCCAGGTCCCCACACTGGTGATGACACCTGGAAGTAGTCCAAGAGACAGGGATGAGTCAAACTTTGCCCCTAGAAACAGCCAGCAGCGCTTGCACACATTGCTACAGCAAGTGTGGAATTGAATAAAGATCAGCAAAAGGATTGACCTTGTGACTACTTAGCAATGAAAAAAAATAATATGAGGATCCCAACCCGTCAGCCCAGTGGGGAGATATGCTGGTCAGGGGATCAACCAGTCAGCAGGCACAACAGCCTACCTGCCTCTGCCTTGCTTCCTGCAGCTCACAAGGGGGCACCTCATGAATCCTGAGCTTCTCTAAGAGTTTCCCATTTGCTGCAGATGTTCGCAGACAGTGCCCTAGGAAGGGGATTTAAAAGACAGCTGCCCTACAAGGACATCTGTTCTGTGTGGGCGGTGCTTTGTATTTCATCTACTTGGGTGAAGGAATCTGTACATCTCTTGGTCTGGCTGCATCTCCTCTCCTCCCTATTTGGTGACTTAATGCCCATTGTCTCTTAAACCCATGAGGATCCTACAGATGGAAGAGTGATGGAAGCATTACAAGCCAGGATGTTCTTATTTTCTCCGTGATTTCTCTTGGATTTTGAAAATCCATTTTAACCATACTGATTAATTATTTTAGCGTCATGCAAGAATGGTCTGTAACTTCAGTATACGGTTCAATTAAGAATCTGCAAAATACTTATTATCCTGAAACCCATTTCTTTACTGCATAGGGGCAGTTCTGTAATTCTACAGAGACAGGTAAAGCCAGAGACTCCAGTGCGAGCATGCTTGGGTGTAACTGAGCAGCAGATCCCAGCCTTGACTGTCTGGGAAAATTTCAGTACCTCTGTGTCTACACAGCCTCGTTGGAACATAGCCACTAAGAAGCAAGGTCATCAGAGTCCCTGGTAACCAAATGGAAGAAATATATAGACATTGCTAAGACAAAACAGCTTTATGTGCAGTTGGCTATGAGTTCAAATACAGCACAGAATCTGGAATGAACAGAGGGAATGGCTGAACAATGCTGTCATTTGTCAAGGGTGTCAGCCTTTCCCAGCCTCTCATTTATTTGTCCACTATAAAATGGAAACAGCAGTAACAGTTGAATGATTTCTAGAGTTGCCATGAGACACAATGACCTTAGTAGCACAAAATTCTTTGTAAATTAAACACCAGAACCCCAAATCATAAAAGCTAAGAATCTATACAAATGCACAAATTTGTTGCCCATGAATCCAAACCTCTACCCACATCAGGACAGCTTTGACCTGCAGAATGAGAACATGAAGACCCAAGGAAAGATGTCCTTTGCCCTGTGACTATGATCTTAGACCCTCATGGATTTGTCACAGGCTAACCTCTCAGGAACTTCCTACAGAGGTGGCCTTCCAGCAGTACAGTTCAACAGTACACACTTGTGGTCAGGGAACTTTTTTCTGCATTACTAGTTTTCTAGATCTACTGGCCCTAGAGATGACAGTATTGTATGTGGAAAGGTACCATGTAACAGACTGAGCACAGGGTATCCTTCATCCTGATGGGCGATTCCATGCTATTCAGGGTCTGGGCAGTGCAGTCCTGGAATCTTGTATGAATTATGCATCCCTGGCGGCTGTTTTGATTTTCATTTCAGATAGCAATAATGATAGTAATTTTCATTTTCCTTTACTGTTCTGAAGTCCATATGGGGGATTGTGTACAGAATAAAATGAATTGAAATTCCACAGATGTAGTTCTGTGGAAAGAACACTGTATAATCCTAGACACATGGAGCAGAGACTGCACCAAATAGGGGACTCATAACTGGACAGAGAACACTGATCAGCAGGACAGAGACATGATAGGGCCTGATAACCCCCAAAGATGACTTTTGCTCTGAGGGGTGAAACTGGGGAACCTCTACCCCTCAGCCCTACCTGTATGTGGTAGAGAGAACCAGCCGTGTGTGGACAATGGATCACCAGCTTCCATGGCAGGACCACCCAAAGACATCTCTGTTTGTTACTTAAGTGAACCCAATGCTTCTTGCTTGTTTTCTCTGTTAACTAAACAGAAACGAAGTTCCCACACACAGTTCATGACCTCTCAGTACCGTGCTATGCTGTCTGCCTGGTAGCTAGGGTTTCCAGCCGTTTGTGAGAAAAATTATGAATGGAACTATTTTCCTTTTTCCCATTTATTTATTTATGTATTTATTTATTCATCTTACATACCGGTTGCTGCCTGCTCCTGGTCCCCACCTCACACAGTCCCTCCCCCTATCTCTTCTCTCCTCCTCTGAGAGAGTAGAGGCTTCCTCTGGCCATCCCTCTACCCTGACACATCAAGTCTCTTCAAGACTAGGTGCCTCTTCTACCACTGAGGCCAGACAAGGCAGCCCACCCAGAGGAATGGATTCCACAGACAGGAAACAGCTTTAGAGACAGCCTCCACTCCAGTTGCAGGTGGGGAGGACGCATGTGAGGATCGAGCGCCACATCTGCTACATATGTGCCAGGGAGGGAGTGGGTCTAGGTCCATTGGTATTTGCTTACGAATGGCTCCAGGCTGCTATGATAGAAGGGTAGCCTGGTGAGGCAGGTATCAAGTGGAATCATCCCACAGCCAAGCTCAGTAGTATATACTCAATGGTCTCCAACTTGGGGCAGGATCTGAATGATAATGACTTCTTTGACGAGGAAATGATCTGTTACTGCTTTGATTTTAGAAACAGTGTCTGGAATAAGCTAGGGCTCCATCTTTGTGGAGAATAAAAAGTTTGGGAAGGTCACTTTATTTTTTTGATGAGATAAATATCTACGGTGGGTAGAGCCAGCTAGGGGTGTCCATCTGGGAGGCAAGCAAGCATAGGAACTACAAGCTACTGAGTTGGTGGTTCTCCCACTACTGAGTTCTAGAATCAAGCTCCCTGGTATTCCCAGCCCACTTACCAAACCAGTTAACAGCAGATTCCCAGGGATTTCTCGCCAGGTCTATGAGACTCCCATGTGCCACAGTATCACAGCGAAGGGAGAGCTACATTTATAGGCAGCTTCTCCCAGAACAGCTGTGAGAGTCCCGTGAGGGAGGCTGCACATCTGTGTGGAGCTAGGGCCCTTTATATCCTGACTCAGATCAGAATCAAAGGAAACTGGAGAGTATCCAGAGACAGCAATTCTTCCTCCATCCACACTATCCTTCCTGGGACCAGAGTACAAAAGCAAAATGCAGCTCAGGCACGTCTCCTGAAAGTCCCCCAAGGCCACCATTTTGAATACCCATAAACCCACACCAAGATCCTGAAGATACAATGAAGAAACATGATACTTCTCACTGGCCTCCCAACTAAACTCACTGTAAGTCTAAGATGTCCTAAGTTAGAATGCATTTAATACCTGGAGAAATCTATGATAAACTTTTAAAAAAAAAACTGTAAGTTGAGCTGGAGGACCATTTGTACCACAATTGTTTTCCATAAGATTTTGCCTGCCATTTAACTGTCCAAGAGGTCTGGACTGGGAAGGCCTTTGCTTTCCTTGCTCTTGGTCAGTTTTTCTGCTGATGCACAGTTGTTTGAGGTTTACACTTGCAGATGATCAAGATGCCATGAATATCAGCAGTAGCATCTAGAACAGCAGCCAGGAAGGGCCTGCTTCAGCCTGGTGGCCTGGTGGCTACTTTTTCACTGATGTCCTTTCTGTCCTTCCCATTGTCTCTCCAGAGTGACTACTCCAGCGACACAGAGAGTGAGGACAACTTCCTCATGATGCCCCCACGGGATCACCTGGGACTCAGCGTCTTCTCCATGCTCTGCTGCTTCTGGCCTTTGGGCATTGCGGCCTTCTACTTGTCCCATGAGGTAAGGCCTCTGTTAGCTGATTATAGATACTAGAGGGACATGTTCACACAAGCACACCATCCCTAACGGAGCTGACCCATCGCCATGAGGGGTGACTGACTGCATGCAAAAAGCTGGAATAGCTCAGAGTTCCAGGCAGGGTTGTTGTCGGGATGCCTTACCTCCTGGTGACTCAGTTTTGTCCTTGCAGCAATGGCACTGCCTTTAGCAACAGAACTGAAGACCAAAGCAGGCATTCAACCTGCCAGAGGGCAGATGGCATTTGCAGGCTTGACTTTTAAATGAGACTTGGTGTGTCACTGTGGGGGAAAACATCTGGACCATATTAGAAATAACATTGTAAACACTGAACCTGGCTAGAAGGGTGAAAATGAGATTTGTTTTCCTTGTTAAAGGCTCATTTTTAAAAAAATATTCATATAAGAGAGCCTGGTCCCCAGCAGTCCATGTGGACTCATGCTAAGAGGGAGACTCCAAAGGTACCAATTCCCAGCTCACCTTACTATACTGCACCCCACTGGAACCCAGGACTTGAGAGAAGTTTTTCCTAGCAAAAAAGAGACAGCCTTCCTATTCTTATGCATCAAAGAAAGGCATTTATATACCCTAATTAAAGCATGAAATTACCATCACCACCTCCCACTGCCATTGTCCAAAGCAGAACAGGGAGAAAGGCAGCCCCATGTAGCACAGAGTACGAGAGACTCCAGTGCATATGGGGATTCTCCAGTGGTGCTCCCTGGGGATGTCATGATACCCCTACTGGCTTATAGAATTCTGAGTCTGAGGCTGTAAATAACTGACATACTTGAAATAGAATTCTCCTAGTTTAAACATGGCTCTCCTACCTAAGCCTGTGGTTCCTTCTAGATGGCTTCTGAACTGATGAGTCTTGAACTTCTATGGCAAAGAAACCCTTGCACAGCTCTCTTTGTGCCAACAACAAAGTAGTAGGCAGGGTCCACCGGGCAAGGGTGTGCATGGGGTTGGGTGTAGGGGGGCACATATGGAATCAGACAAGGAGTGTGGAACAGGGCACAGTGCCAGTTCTGTCTGTTCTTTGGTCTCATTCTGTAAGATAAGTACTATCGTGAATGATCCTGGACCCCTGATGTCATTCTAAAAGCTTGTCCTAGAGCCATCCCTAGCCTGGAGGGTCTGTGCAGATATCTCTTTTGCGAATGTGCTCATGAAGACCATGATTTCCAAGTATAAACTTGTGTGGAAATCCAGATTCCTGGGTCCAGTTGTGAGATGAGGCGGGCTCAGAGGAGCTTGACTACCAAGGCCTTCACAGGCACTGCTCATACGGTACATCGCAGCTTTGGAGAAAGACCTGTTTGAAGTTATCCATGATGAGTGAAGTCGGCTCCTGCCTGCATAAGCAGTACCCTAAGTCTGGGTTAGATAATAAGCCTCACTTATAAAGGGGAGGTCAAGACAACGAAGTGAAAAGAGGCAGCTCTTTACTCTACAAGGGCATTGTGGTTCTGTCTCAGGAGCTAAACATGCTACCAACTGCATCCAGACACTGAATATTGAACTTCAAATCTGTGACATCAGAGAATCGGATGTGGCATATCTGCTCTCCAGGATGCAGATACCACAAGGCAACAATGCATGAAAGCCAGAGCTGAGCTTTGACATCAAGCTTTGGGGTGGGGGTGGTGTTCTTATCTTAGGTTTTACTGGCAGAGGTGTCACCTTCTCCCAGGATACTGGGAACCCTCGACAAACGACACGGGTCTAGGAATGGTGGCTTGCGTGTCCACACCGCAGGCCAGCTTCATCAAACCTGCTACCCGATCCCAGCCAGATTCCTGGGCTAGTTGAGGCAATCTCAGAGGTGCTTGGCCTCTAAGGACTCCAAAGGTACTACCCATAATGCAGATGAGGATACATGAGGCTTTGAAGAAAGACCTGTGGTAGGAATCCATGGTGAGTGCAGTCTGCTCCTGCCTATATACGACCATCCCAGATGGCCTCTGCTTCTGCACACGTTCTGCAGTCCAGCCCTGTCCTCTTCTAGGTAGAGCACGGTGTGTCCAACGATATCACGGCCTTCAGAATCGCATCTCACAAATTAAACTTGCTCTTTATATGGCAAGAACCTGTTGGACTTAGAAGGATTCAAGTTGTTTAATACCTTTAGTGGTCAAGATGATCTTTATTGTTTGGCAGGAAGTATAAAGTGCGCCTTCTGTACCAGCTTCTAGTGAACTCTTCTTTTGGAATTAAGGCTCACTTTCATGCAGAGGGTAGGGGTACGTCTGTGCTAGTGGAGAAGGGAGAAATGGTCCCTGCTCCTCTCCCTCCTCCCCAGCCTCCTTTGCGCTGTACTTAGAGAATGGGTTCACTGCTGTGGAACCCAGAGCTGTGCTGCTGTTTCCAATAGAACTGTCTGGATGGCGGCGTCTCCTTTGCAGGGCCTATGGCCAAGTGCTTTTTAGATGGGGCTTCCATGCTGAAACACTTCCCAGAACCTCAGCCCCGCCAGGAGGCTGCTGTGCATTCTGTTTGATGCCTCTGCAGCCCAAACTGCAGACAAGAAAGAAATCTCCAGGCCATTTGAGGAGAGCCTGCAGCTGCCAAGAGGAGAGTGCATGGCATGGAATAGAACAGACACACTCAGAATCAGGCTCTAAATTGAATCAACCCTGGCCTGGACACTGCCAGCTGGGACTTCTAATCCTGGGGCCTGGAGGGAGAAGCCCGGTGCCTTCTCTGGAGGTTCTTTGCAGATGTTGTCAAGGCCCCAGAGTGCTCAGCTGTGGAGCCTCTCCCTCGGGGGTGGGGGTAGGAAGGTGGAGGGGTGGAAGCTACAGGCCAGCCCGGCTCTGTCCTGAAGCTATGCTCCCCAAGGCTGCGCGGCTGCTTACAAGAAATCTTTGACATTCGTGTGCGACTTTAGTTGTTTGTTGCTGTGGTTTCTTTTCCTTTCTCACAAAAACTATCTCGGTATCCACTAGCAAGTCAACTTCGCCTATCTATTGTCAAAGCAACAACTCCATGAGGTTATAGAAATGCACAGGACTTTGTGGGAAGCTAAGTGAGGGGGTGGGGTGGTAGGAATGGGATTTGAGGGTTCTGTCTTCTTCTAGGCAGATCCTTCTTTATGGGTGATCCCTCCATGCCTGTTTCCTGGTCCACAGCATGGCATCCAAAATAATTTCCACACCCGCACTTTCCCAGAGAGAGCATGTACAGCGAGCACAATGGTACCCTGCTGGGCACCACAATTGTCCAAGCAATGTGGATTTGCAGGTAGGCAAGAGGATACCTGGAAAGAGGTAGACAGAAGTTCTGCAATCCTTGAGAGTGAGATAGAACTAAGAGTAGTGACAGAAAACAGGGGTGACACTGCTGAGCACTCACTGTGTGTCAGAGACTGCATCTCACAGTGTGCCCCTGTTAAATAAAGCTCTGGTCCTTCTCGGACTAGAATGCTTTGGGAAAGCACATTGCCTCCCCAGCACTGACCTGCTCTTCTGGAGTGGGGGGCCTGGGAACCTGCATTTTTTAAAACAAAGTTTACTGGCTGATTTCCTCAGCATACAGTGTGAACACCCGTGTGATCTCATGGAAACTAGGGTCACAAATACCCTGTTGTGGCGGAGGCTGGAGTTGGGAGGTTCAGGATATAGAGTCTGACAGGGAAGCCTGTCATTGTGCCCTTAGCTGTAATAAAGGACTCAATATAGAAGCAGTGAGGGCCAGCAAGTGTAGCTTTGTGTCCATTTCATTTTCATGGTGTCATCTGCCCCCTAATGAGAGCCAGTTCTATAAACCAGTTTATAGAGGAAGGTTTGGGCTGCACAGATCAAATGAGAAACTGGTGTTTCCAACCTAGGTTGAGAGGAGACATAAACTCCACATTTTGCTGAGTGTCTCCTGTAAGTCAGTGCCCACACTTTATTTCCTTTAATCCCTCCAATAGGTCTAAAAACTGAAAAAAGTTAATATCTTCATTGAAATGGAAAAGAACGTTTCAAGTATTAAAACAACTTCCAGATCTCACAATGGTAGAAAGCACAGGGGCACATGGGGTCAAATGCCGGGCGCTTCTAGCCTTTAAAATGGACCCTGCTGCAGCAGAGCTCTTTTATCTATGATCAAGCACTCCTAAGATCACAGGACTCCCTCCTCAATCCCCTGCCCCCACACTCCACTTGAAGAATATGTGCCACAGGGATCCCAGGGGGAAAATGGTAGTATTTGACTTTGTGGCCCTGCACTCTGTCCCTTGGAACAGATGGTGTCCTGAAACAACAGTTGGACACACTCCCCAAGGGCTTCGGGTCTGGATCTGCACCACAGGCCCTGGGTTTGCATGAGTGCAGCGACTAGCAGAATCTTCTCTTTGAGGCATTTATTATGCCTTGATTTCATTTCATTTCATAAAATGCTTCTTTCCTTTACTAACTGAAACATTACAGCAATAATTAAATGGGAGATGGGTACTCAGAACCAGATTAGGAACATTATGAATAGGGGCAACAAAAAGAACCAGGAAAATGAGGGCAACTTTCTTGTGATACTGAAGATCTGGAGGAACAGGAGTCCTGCAGTCCTGGTCACCATCTCCTTGAAATGTACCTATGTGCCTGTGTCTATTGAACACACAAAAGGTGCCAGTCAGACCCAGAATGCGGCAATAAACAAAACAGGTCAAACGCTTCCTTTGTAAACTTGGACTTCCAGTGAAGGCAGGCAGTAGAAAAACAAGAATAAACCCAGAAGAGTATGAAGGAGAGAAATAACATTGCACATTGATATGGGAGATGAAATTTTAAGGAGTGACCACAGAAGGGGCTGCTAAGGAGGCTGACAGTTCATGATAAGAGGCACTCTTGAGAAATAGCCTTCCTGGCAGAAACAACCAGCACAGAACCTCTGTGATGGGAACTTGCCCGGCACTCATGAAGAATGACCTGGCATGCCTGAAGCCAGGAAACTACTGAGTGGAAGAGTTGGAAATGAGGACAAAGGAGAGGTTATGTTTTTGTGACCAGGCCCAAGGACCTTTGTCTGTAAAAATGAGTTGGAATTATTTGGGTGCATGATGAACCATGCACTATTACAACAGAAGGCAGCAGCCAGCACAGCCCCAAAGTTAAAGGGGCTCTGTCTCTATAATCCAGAAGAAAGCCAGGGCAACTGGGCCACTTTAGCTACCAGGCACTCTAAAAGTTAGAGAGACTGCAATGTCTTTTGGAAGAATGACCTATGAGTCTGCATGGTGTTGTGAAGGGACAGAAAATGGGGGAGATGGAGCATTACACAGCAGGAAGGTAGGCATGTCAAAGGAGCAGGATGGGGCTGGAGGTTTGTCTTGGCTTCAGCAATTCTGCTGGCATGGAAGACAGGCACAGGGCAGGTGAATTGGATATGTGGTTTGGGGTTCAGGGGAAAAGTCTGGATACAAGTATGAATCAAGGTAGAGCTATGACTTAAGAAGCCGAGAGACCAGTAAGGAGGTGGGTGAGCACAGGAAAGTCATCAGAGACAAGAGTGAGGGGCAGTATGAGGAGCATACTCCAGAGGGAATGGGATAAAACCCTTCTAGGACCAGAAAGCCATGCCACAGAGGACTGAACAACAGACCCTGTAAGGATGGCACAGGAAGGAGCCCGTGGAGTTGGGGCATTCCAGTTCTTGAGCTCATGTTGGTCACACACTGAAAACCCTTTGGGCTCTATTCACACTTGTAATTTGTACCTTTTTCAGTAAGTTTATTATACTTTAGTTAAAAAGTTTATTATACTCTAGTTAAAAGAATGCAAACATACATGAAATACAGCAGTTGAATGCAGCACACAGAACAATGCCCTTTGAACTTTGCTGTGAAAGGAATATGGTGATATTGAATGTTAATGAAGAAATGTAAATGGCAGCCTTTTGTTTATTTGCTTAATTAATTTTATAATGCTAGGCTTTCAAGGGAGGGCATCTAGCATACTAGGCAGACAACCACTCAACTTAACCCTAGTCTTCATTTGTTTTGAGATTATCACACATGTACATGTGTGTGCATGCATGCCTATTTTGTACTGGGTGGTTGTGCAATGTTTCTTCAAACAGATCAAACAGAGTTTGGTTGGTCTTCAAAGAGACCAAACAGCATGGATGCCCCATCTTGAAACTGATGGAGAGGCTTTCTGAAGAGACACTATGTGGCGAACATGGGCAAGCATCAGAAGAAGGGTCATCATCCTCAGAATCCCAGGATTTATCCTTAGTTGCAGGCAAAATGAGGGTAGGGTAGATGTGGATGGAAGTGTGGAGTAGAGGAACCTCTCCAGGAGAGATCTTGCTTCCTGGGACAGCCTGAACTAAAGTTAAGAAGTCTTCTTCAGAGGAAGAAGGAAGTCTGGGAGGTAGATCCTGGGCAAGAAAAGTTCAGGACAGGAAGAAAGAGCTGGGAGCATTAAAAAGGCAAGCTGCTGAGCAGAAATGTGTGTGCGTGCCAGGCTTCCTCCCGCTGGGCACAAGGCTGCAGTCTCTTTAGCAGAGAGGGATCCTTCTGTTCATTTGCTATGGAGAGCACAGCCCAGGGCAAGGACTCTGTTCTAGTTAGGGAGGCTAAGGCACATAGTAAGGGAGGAAGAAGAGGTAGAGGGGGCACTAGACAAAAGCAGAGGCTGGTCCCATGCTTCCTAAGGCACCTTTGTATTAGGCTTAGTAAGTTAATAAGAGCGACTTGTTCCACAACTATTATGTCAGAAGTAGCACAGGTCTCACTTTGGATATCACAGAGTCCTGTAGAGAGGAGGACACTGAAGGTCTATGTTCCTTTCCTCTCATTCTCAGCGAAATAATAGCCCTGGCAGGAACCTCATGTGTTCTTCCCTTTCAACCTTGTTTGTTTTAGGTTCTGGTAACTTAAAGGAGGCAACCAAGCTAATCCAAGTGATGCCATAAAATCCGTGGTTTGACAATGCTGTGACCCTTTAATAGAGTTCCTCATGGTGTGGTGAGCCATAATGATAAAATTATTTTCATCGCTACATCGTATCTGGAATTTTGCTAGTTATGAATTGTAATCTAAATGTTTGCTATGCAGGATGTCTGATATACCACCCCCAGTGGGGTCACAACACATAGGTTAAGAACCACTGCAGAAGGTTCTTATGTTTTCTCTGGAGTTTGAATATCTCATAGTTTGAATGTGAAACCAACCACCAGATACACTCTGCTGGAGCACATCAGGGGAGGTATCTCAGTCTCCAAGGGAAGTACGTTTGTGTCTCTTCTGTCTTTTCCTAAACACTAATGCTAGTTTCATATGGCTAGTTTGTGGGATTCTCGTCAGTGATTTCAGCCCATTTTCTGGAAAAACAGAGGCAAAGATTTCTTTGCATCTACTACCAGGACATTGCTCAGAGAGTAGGTGTGGCTCCTGACAGGGCACCAGATGGTGCCAACTATGGCTGTGCATTTGGCCATGCCTGGGCCATGCTTGGTTGGTGGGTAAGCCAATACACATGAGGCAGGCTTGGGATTTGCGGGATGTGCCACATCTGTTAAGTAGTAGTTGGTTTTTGTTTTTTTTGTGTTCTTTAATGGAAAATAATGCAAGGTTGGTAAGATGCCTTTAAAATCTGTTATAGCAAATTGTTGATATTTTTCCCTCCATTTGTCAAACTGTGGGCAGAATAATGTAGGTTTTTATGTTGATGTGTTTATTTTGCCAAGAGCTCCATTGAAAATCATTGAATGTGATGCCTCCGGTGACAGTATTACCTCATCCTAGAGTTTGTCTGTGTGAATTATTACTCCCTGTTTCTTTAATCCACCACTGTCCCATCCACAGTGGCTTATCTGGCATCTGGTCCTCAGCTCAATCTTCAGCCCCATTCAGTCTCTGCTTTGTGTGTGAGGTGTCATTACTCTCACAGCACCCACCTGCCTAAAGAACAGACTGGAAGTGGAAGGACCCAGCCCTTGTCACTGGGATACTAACCTCCAAGGAGACATGGGAGTGTTAACGCCTGACATGGTAATGTTGACGATAGAAGGTTCTGCACTTTACCAGGGAGACCTGAGTGACCATTCCTCTGCATTCTCCCCTTCTTCCCTTTCCAACCCATGCTGCTGCACCCTCCCCTTTATCTTCTTCTAGCACACATTTGAAAGGATACTCTGGCATTGCCCCAGGAGACAGATGATAGATGCCCACTGTGAAGTTTAGGAGAGGCAGCTGAGAGCCAAGGAGATCTGACTTTATTCTAAGGAACAGGATTACACACGCTTCCTGCTCCCTGTCTCAGGGCTTGGCTTCCTTCCCAGGGCTGTGTCCTGCCACCTTACACTTCTCTGTTAAAGATCAAACATTATTAAACAGTATAGGACAGCACTGCATTTGTTCTTTTTCTTCCAACATCTCAATTTTCACCTTGACCTGAAATGAATTTCTTTCTCTCAGAGGGGCAGGCAAAGTTGGTCTTTAGAAGTGAGAGCTAGTGCTCAGGCCCACTGTGTCTCCTGGGAGCTCTGAGATGTGCTATGTAAGAAATGAGTTAGAGCAGCCAGTACCACAACACCCAGAGGAAGCTCCAACCCCAGGTGCTCTAACATGCCCAGGATCAGAGGTGAGGAGGACACAACATCTGTCCCAACACTGGAAGTAACTGGAACCAGATGGACCCAGGCATGCAGGAACTCCCAGCCAAGTGGCACTGGTTCCTTCCTGTCTGTCTGGGCCAGTGCCCTAAACAGACCTTGGGCCCAAATTTTGCAGCCAGTCCCACAGCATCCAGAGATGGCTCCTCTCCCAGGCACTCTGATATGCCCAGGATCAGAGGATCAGAGGTGAGGTGGACACATCTGTCCCAACACTAGGAACAGCTGGGGCCTGTGGGACCCAGGTACACAGGAATTCTGCCAGCCCAGTGGCTCTGATTGCTTCTGGTCTGTCTGGGCCAGTGCCCTGAGCAGAACTTAGGCACAAAATCCACAGCCAGTCCCAGAGGAAGCGTCACTCTCAGGCACTTTAACACGCCCAGGGTCACAGGATCCCAGAATCACAGGATCACAGAGACAGCTTGATTCTGAGTAGTTCTGACACAACCAGGATCACAGGAAGGACAGCTTCCAGTCAGATTTAGCAAGTGCAGGTAGCACTAGAGATAACCAGATGGTGGGGTGGGGGGAAGTGTAAGAAAATAAACAACACAAACCATGGTTACTTGGCATCATTAGAATCCAATTCTCCCACCATAGCAAGTCCTGGGCACACCATCACACTGGAAAAGGAAGATTGAGATCTAAAATCACTTCTCATAATGATGATACAGGACTTTAAGAAGGACATAAATAACTCCCTCAAAGAAATACAGGAGAACACAGGTAAACAGCTAGAAGCCCTTCAAGAGGAAACACAAAAATCCCTTACAGAACTACAGGAAAACACAATCAAACAGGTGAAGGAAATGAGCAAAACCATCCAGAATCTAAAAATGCAAATAGAAACAATAAAGAAATCAGAACAACCCTGGAGATAAAAAACCTAGGAAAGAAATCAGGAGTCATAGATGCAAGCATAACCAGCAGAATACAAAAGATAGAAGAGAGAATCTCAGGGGCAGAAGATACCATAGAAAACATTGACACAACAGTCAAGGAAAATGCAAAAAAGCAAAAAGTTCCTAACCCAAAACATCCAGGAAATCCAGGATGCAATGAGAAGACCAAACCTAAGGATAAATGTATAGAAGAGAGTGAAGACTACCAGTGTAATGGGCAAGTAAATATCTTCAACAAAGAAAATTTCCCTAACCTAAAGAAAGAAACGCCCATGAACATACAGGAAGCCTACAGAACTCCAAATAGACTGGACCAGAAAAGAAATTCTTCCCATCACATAATAATCAAAACACCAAATGCACTAAACAAAGAAAGAATTTTAAAAGCAGTAAAGGAAAAAGGCCAAGTAACATATAAAGGCAGGCTTATCAGAATTATACCAGACTTCTCACCAGAGACTATGAAAGCCAGAAGATCCTGGGCAGATGTCATACAGACCCTAAGAGAACACAAATGCCAGCCCAGGCTACTATACCCAGCAAAACTCTCAATTACCATAGATGGAGAATACAAAATATTCCATGACAAAATGAAATTTACACAATATCTTTCCACAAATCCATCACTACAAAGGATAATAGATGGAAAACACCAACATAAGGAGCAAAACTACACTCTAGAAGAAGCAAGAAGGTAATCTTTCAACAAATCCACACAAACCTAATTCCACCTCTTACAACAAAACAACAGGAAGTGACAATTACTTTTTCTTAATATCTCTTAGTATGAAAATTAATATTACCAACTTATCCTAATTGATTTAAATTCAAAAGTATGAGGAACTGAAATTTGGTGGCTATCATCTGGTGGTCTCTCTAATTTGGTACTTGGAGAAATAGGTCCAATATTGTACAATCTATACATACTTTCAGCTTGTTTGTGACAGTGTCTTGCTGTGTACAACATAAGGGTCTTGAAATCATGCTTCTCCTATCTCAGCATCTCTATTAGTAGTATTGTTTATTTGATGTTTTTACACTATACTATGGTTTTCAGAACAGCTTACATATTTCAAAAGTATTTATATACCCCAAAAAAACATAGACAATTAAATTTGGAGGGGGCTTGTAAGAGAACAACAAAGAGTGAGACTGAATGCTTTGCTTGACGTTTGTAACTGCTGTATCAAGTTTGAAGAAGAGGACTTTATAAGTTACTCTTTCTCTGAGATGAATGCTTTTCCAAATTATCACAATTAACCAGATTCTTACCCTCACCAAATGTCTGTGCCACCCTCCAAGCAGAACCATTGTTCATTGAAACAGTTGGTGAATGACTTTATGGACAGACCATCTTAATACATACATCATTTCTTTTTTTTTTTTTTTTTTTTTTTTTTGGCTTTTTCGAGACAGGGTTTCTCTGTATGGCTGTCCTGGAACTCACTCTGTAGACCAGGCTGGCCTCGAACTCAGAAATCCGCCTGCCTCTGCCTCCCAAATGCTAGGATTAAAGGCATGCACCACCACTGCCCGGCTGATACACCATTTCTTAAATGAATGTAACCTGTTCTTTGTGGGCTGAGAATAAAGTCTCTCTCTCAAGTCAATTAGCTTTGACCATAGCAGGAACTCTGTATCCAAAAATCGTGCCTACAATTCATTCCTTAGTGCAGCAGAACTGTCAACTTTCAGCTTAGCTAAGATGGAGGTAAAATCTTTTGGTGATGATAGGGTCATTGAAGTACAGCCTTATTACAATGAAATCTAATGTCTAAAAATTGTTCTTATTTTGGGCTTGTACCACAGTAAGAGCCAAAATTTTAAGCTCTACTAAATACAAAGCAAACAATCAAACAAACAAAGAAAAAGACTTTATATATTTATGTTCATAGTGATGTATTATTTTAAAATATACAGTTAATATGTTTGGAGTTATTTCAAATTTATATTGAGAAAAACATATGTATTTTCATTATTGCTGTAGACAAGCATCTACATAAGACTGTTCAATTGATTGCTGTTTTATATCAAACAACTTTTATAATACTCACTTTTATTGTTATAATATTTTATAAATGTTAAAGAATGTGACAAAAAAAGGTATTGTAGGTATTGAAGCGGGGTCTCTGGGAGGAGTTGGGGTACAAAAGGGAAACAAGAATGTGATTTAATTCTATTTACTTAAAATATGTTTTTAAATATTAACAAATTCAGATAAATTGAAATCATGTATCTTTTCTCATCATAATGCAATAAAACTTAAATCAATTTTTTAAAAAAGGAAGAGAAGAGTTAGAAATGGTGAGATGAAGTTCTTTGAGCATCCAGCTCTTCCATACTCCTCAAAACTGTGGCACTATTAGAGCACTAATGACTTATTTGGAAATGCAAATTGAGGCCAGCATAATGAAGGACAGTGGATAGGAGGCTAGGGAGGAAAGAAAGGAGGACAGGATGCTGTCTTATAGTGATGGCACTGCGTTTTAGCATAGCCTGCTACTGGCCTCCAAGGGATTCATTACAAGCTCAACAACTGAGGGCAGTGTCGGGAGGGAAATAATTATCCATGTCCCAAAGGCCACATCTAAAGTCTGACCCATACATACATGTGCCCTGGGCTCCCAGGCTGCATCTTCTGGCTCCTTCAGAGTCAAAGGATTATTAAGTAAAGAAAAGGGGCTGAAAGGACGTTACTTCAAATACAATTAATGGTATTCTTCATACTTTCTATATATGTCATCATGGTATGGATTAACTACAGATATAATTATGTAAAATAAGAAGCTGTTTACTCATTATTTGAAGACAGGGTCTCATTATATACCCCAACTCTGCCTCGAACACATACAATCTTACTGCTTCTGTATCCTGTATTCTGAAATTATTAAACATCTATACTATCAAGCTTGTTTATTGTCTTAAAGCAAGAAGCCGTGTAATCATCTGTTGTTCCAAATGCAGGGGGCCTGGGCTGGTGGCCCGCCTGAGGCTCTCTCTCTCTCTCTCCTGGGTGGCAGAGGGCCTGCTGCTGAGGCCCAGGTCTCTCTTTCTCTCCCGGGGCTGACCTGTTTGCTGCAGGGTGCCTTAATTTAAAAAGAGGCAATGTATGAATGAGTTATTTTACTGTAGGAAGGAGAAATATGCTAGTTAAGTAGAGAGAAAGAAAAGAAGGGGAAGAAAAGAGAAAGAAAGGAGAGGGAGAAAGCCAGAGAAGAGAACAAAGAGAAAGAGAGAGGAGAGAGGGAGAGAAAGAGAACAAGAGAGTGAGAGGAAGTAAGAGAACAAGAGAGTGAGGAGGGGGCAAACCACCCCTTTTATTTTATGGGGCGTGGCATGCCTGCCTGGCTTGTGGTCAGATGACTGTGTGTAAGGTCCAGCTAGAATGCTGGGAGTTTGAGGCAGTGTCTGCCTGGTAGAGCACACATCTCCTACAGGGGCAGCTGTGAGGGGTCTGGGCTGAAATCTGAGCCATTGGTCTCAGGAGCTTATCACCGAACTCCTACCGTCCCTTGTGAACAAATTATACTTTGCTCAGTAGGTCTCCGGTGTTCCGAGGTGGCCCGCTCTACTGGACTCCGGCTGTCAGAACTGCCCACTGCCCCACAATCATCACTAAAGTTAAGAAATAGAATCCTTCTGATAGAAGAACTGAATACTGTTTCCTACCCTCTGCATCATCACAATCCTGAGCCTACCCAAGCACCAGTAATGACCTTGTTAGGGCTCATTAGCTCTTTATTGTTTTGCCTCTGAAGTTTGTAACCCTGAACTTTTGTCTCTTTACATTTTCTTACTGCACTTGCAAAAGCCTGTGGGGACCCCAAGAGCATCCTTTGGCTCTCTCAAGTTTTTCATGGAAAGTTGCCACCATTTCCCTATTGAGAAAGATTTTTAAGCCCTTTTCAGTCATAGGTGGATTTTTATTTTATCTAAACATGTTTGTGCAATGACAAATGAACTCTGAGTGCTTTCCTGTCATATGCTAACATGGTGTGTGGACTGATTAGAAAGCATTGAGCTGCCTTACATGACACACCCCCAGCCTACCTTTCACTCCCTTCAGACTTGTGCTTCCCTTTGCCTGTATTTCTGCTTCTGATTTCAGGTTGTTCCCATTATCTCTTGCTGTAATTTCTTCATTGAGTTTTGGCGTTGTGGTTGTGATTCTTGCAGTCTCCACTTTGTTCTCTGCAGCTTAAAACAAATCATTGACTAGTTTAACCTTAGGTGAAGTTTATGGGTAGAGCTGTCTGTCCCTAGGGTTTTATTCAGAGGAAGACCTTAAATTAATGCTTCAATTATTTTAATGCTGATAAGACTAGTTGGATATTTTTCTTCTCACATTAATTTTGGAAATTGTCTTTTTAAACTACATATTGTGTGTGAGAGAGAATGTGTGTGTTCAGATGTGCCTTCTCTGACAGCGAGGACTATGCAGCCTACAGAACAGATGCTTTTGGGCTCAGTACTACGGACATTCTGGGCCCCTAGCCACCCTCTTTGAGCTCTTTTTCCAGGCTCTGTTATATAATGCTCACTGACACCATTGGTAATCTGACTGCTCCTACTGACCGATGGATTGGCTGTGAAGAAGAACCCCAGATGTACTTTACAGTATCTCAGTTTGTTCCAGATCCATAGGGAGAAAATGTATTTGTGGACTCAGAACACAGAATGCAGCAGCTCCCTTTCTTGTTGTTGATCCTCTGGGTAAATTTCTGAGAACTGCACACTCCAGCATCCTGAATTACTGAGCCTGTCTCTATCCTACATTTCAACAGCTGTCCTAATTGATGTGCATCACTTACCCACATGGCCAGGGACACAGGAAATGCTGGTGCATTTATGACCGGAGCACTGTGACCTCTCTCCATCAGCGCTCAGCCATGAGCCAGCCTCCAGCACTTTTCTTTGTTAGAGTAGGAGTGTTTTCAAGTGTGCAGGTTTTCTGTGGCGAGACTATTTGGGAAACTTGAAATTTTAATACTTGGTTCCCATTTTATTGGTTGACCATTTTTGTTCCCCAAATTGGCTCCTCTGCAATCCTCTGACCCTTTGCTCTGGCAATTTCTTAACATGGGAAGACTAAGCTCATTTTTTCCCTAAGGGAAAAATGAGAGGTTGATAAGGATTTTGAATGTGACTTTTGCCAGTATCATATAAATCACCAATTTCACTAATCTTTTCTAAGTTATGACTTTGGGCTTCTCTTGTCTTCTTCTTCAGCTCAAAATAGATGGGTGAACAAAATGACACGCACAGATGTGTCCTTATGGCAGTGATGGTATTGTTTGGTCCTGTGGGCAGTACTTTGGCCTCATCTTACAGATGATTTGATCCTCATTCTCCCAGAGACTTTGACTCTTCACTCAATAGTTCCCCACCTACTTGGAATTTCCCTTAGGATGAATCTGCTGGTAGTGTATCCTCCCAGTTTTGTGCCTTTGGAAATATCCTCATGTCACTTTGATTTTTGCAGGTAGAAATCCTACCTGTGGGGTAGAAATCTCGTTTATAGGGCCCTCTTCCTTCTTTCAACTTCTGCTAAACCATCCCGAGTAACGGATCTGTATGCTTTGGGTTTGTTTAAGATTTAAGATGAGACGTAAGATTTCTGGTTCTGCTTCCTCAGATCCACTAGGCCTTTTCTGTGTCCCACATACCTTCCCAGGTTTCTGAGCCATCTCTTGATCATAGTTTCTTGATCACAATGATAACATATTTTATGGACTTGGACTGGCAGAATTCATTCCTTTTCCTTTTCCTCACACTGCTTAGCTCTCAGGTGTACTATCTCAGAGCAGAGGCTGGTTTTCTAAGATCATTATTTTTAGTTGGCTCAAGACTTAAACTTGGATCTCTCTTGTCTCACAAAAATAACAAAAACATACTTTCTTGGGCACCTCTGTCAGTCAGGCAGAAGTGTCTCTACATGTTCTGCTCATTTTTCTAGATTTCTAGCCTTGCCCTAAATTTGGCTTTATAACCATTCATCTTATTTTTTTGATGCTTGCTAAAATATCTTTTAATTTCTCTATGAGGTTTTTAGATGTCATCTATTGAAAGACTGCTAGTTTGGCATTGTCCAATGGAGAAATGAGTGCTTGTGTTTCTTTAAGTTATTTAAATGGATAATATCTTCCTCTTCTTGTAGCAGTATTTTAATGTAGACTGGTAAAGTTTCATATGAGGGATTCCAATTGTCTGTTGCTCAAATCTCCATCTCTTTTGGTGCTAATTGAAATATAAGCTATGCTGCACTGCATGGTAAGTGTAATCTATTGGGGCTGAATGGTGTGAGAAATCTGGCAAACTCTGTTGTTTCTCATTCAAAAGCCAAGGAGGGAAAAGTGTCTAGTTCAGTAAAACAGACAAGCTCTAAGCCCAGGGTCTAGCTCCTTGTGGTTGCTCACTACCTGCAGTTGTTTATATCTGATGCAGAAATTAGAGTATAGTGTCTTGTTTTCTCCTTCTGTGCAGATGAACTATACAGTTTCTGAGTACAGTGTTACCTAAGGCTCTCAGATACCATTAAGCAGGGCTTGCTACAGCAAAGAGCAAATCCAGCCACCCAAATGCCTTCAGTGAATGCCTTATGAACAGGGTGGGCAACCAGCACTCACACTACTGTAGTCTCTAGAGTCTGTTCTCTAAACTGTTCCCCAGGAGGGAGAAAACTTATACGGGTCAGATGAAACTATTCCCAGCATATTTAAGTCTTTGGGCCTGCAGTCCCTTCTTGGAACTAAGACAGAGGTGACCAGGGTGGAACACTGATTTGATGAGGCACACTTTATGTGGTGAAAGTTGACTGTTCAAAAGCTAAGGAGACAGAGTGGGATCTGAGAGTCCTACAGACAAACTAGAATTGTTCTGATGGGTATACCATTTAAAGCTATGGAGAATTCCTCTGTAAGTGTAGCATCAGAAAACTAATGTGGGCAAAACAGAGTTTTCTGAAAACAACTTTCCAGGGAATCTTTTGCATAAGGAGAAAACAGAGAATGATCCCCTGTCTGGGCTTTGCTTGAAATGGGTGCTACAAGAGACATGCTCAGGCTATTAGCATTTCACCTCTCTCTTTGGCATTCCTTTGGCTAATACGATTATTCATTTTGGATTGTCTCAAATACCTAAAGCCAGCTAACAGGAGGGTTCCAGAAAATATTAGCTATGCACCTTCCTAAGCCTTTCTTTCAGAAATAAAAGCCAGTATGTTTATGTTTCCCTTTCTAAATCTGGGCACAAAGACAGGCTTAAAATCTTTATTAGTGTTCAATGTTATGATTCACATGAGCCTGGAGGCCATGTGCTATGCACACTGGCTAGTGTATGTTAGGGGCCAATGTCCTATGCACCCCAACTGCCTCTTCTGACCTCAAGTTTATTACTCTTCAATGTCACTAGATTCAGAGAAAATTGGATCCTATGGCTGAATGCACCCCATAAGCACTAGCTGATTTCATTAAAGCTCAAGCTTTAATTTTGCACCTGAGAGCCACAGCCATCCAGGCAGGGAGTTGGGGGTTGTCTTCGGAAAACCAGGAGATTGCTGTTATGGGAAGAGAACACGTCCCAGCTCTGAGAGAGGTGGAGAACAGGGGGTAGGGCCATACTGGGAGACTGTTGACAAAGAGAGAGTGGGTAGAGAGCCTGGGTTATGTCGCCTTCCCTAGGCAGGTAACACAAAAGCAAAGCTGACAGAGAAGGAACTGCAGTAGCCTTTCAATTCACTCAGCACTGGTTCATCAGGCAGGTAAACCGAAAAGCCTGAGAAGAGGGGATGGTATGTCATGTGGACAAGTAGCACCTGCATCAAGAGGCTGCGTTCAGCTCAACAGGCATCAACTGTGAGCTTGCTCTCCCCCCATCTGTCCTTTCCCCCTTCTTCCTTCCTTCCCTCTCCCCCTTCCTTCCCTCTGTCTCTGCTTTTCTTCCTTTTTCTCTCCCTTCCCTCCTCCACCGCTACCTCTTTTCCATATGAATATTTAATATGCTGATTGTAGCATCTGTGAGTTGTTTTGCAACTCCCGAATTTAAACAATTCCACATAAATATTGATGTCAGGATGCAGTCAAGACAGAGCAGATTTCTGATCGCCACCTTCTTCCGTGGAAATCCATGCTGCAGGTGCATCACTGATTTTTTTTTTTCTTTTAACTTGTCTGGGTGAATAAGTGAATAAATCCTGTTTGTTTTTCCCTGTGGCCTGTTGGTTGGATTTGTTTTTCCAGTTGTAGGAGAGCTTCAGCTGGCTAATTAGTGGTGATTTTGTGATTAGTGGTGTATAGTAGAGAACACGCATACATTGACTGTCGAAAGCAGGGTTGGTGCTCTGCAGACATGTCTGGCACCCTGAGTTGAAATATCAATGTTTTACATTGTGTCTTCTTCTGTCCTGATTTGGGGCCTGCTTGGAGTCTGTTTCATATGTATGATGTTTTTTAGTAAATGGTATCACTGAAGCTACTCATTAGAGTGTGGAATGCCTCCAACAGCAGAGCGGCTCACACACCTCCATTGCATGTCTTTGAACACTGAGTCTTCTGAATGGAACTTTTGGCCCCATGAAAGCATCATGCCAGAAACTCCTGGCTTGGAGATGGCATCGTTGGCTATTTCTGAGAGTGTTAGGTCCCTTCTGGCTAGGCCTGGGACACGCTTTAATTTAGGAGTGCTCTCAGTGGCCATGCCCCTCCCAAAAGCAAATTCACAAGTGTCTATTGCATAACAGGATGGATAACCACTGTAGTACCCAATGGCCTATGTCTGGTCTCATGGCTCTGTGTATCAAGGGACATGATGATGCTATTGTAGATTGTTCTTGTCTTCTAAGCTGGTGTGGCCACTCGACTGGCCCACCTTGCTACACACGACGACTCATAAATTGTTGTGTTTTGTTTTGTTTTTTTAAGATTTATTTATTTGCTTTATGTGTATGAGTGTTCTATCTGCATTTATACCTGTGCACCAGGAGAGGGTATTAGGTCCCATACAGATGGTTGTGAGTCACCAGTGGTTGCTGGGAATTGAACTCAGGACCTGTGGAAGAGCAACCAGTACTTTTACCCTCTGAGCCATATTTGCAGCGCCACAAACTGGTTTTTATAGAATCCATTTTGTCATGAAATGTTCAGCCTTAGATGATGCTAGCCAATTAATGTATTTGTCCTTAGGTAAAACCACATGCAGAAGCAATATAAAAACTATCAATATTATCTTGTAAATGCAACTCCTAGAAAGAGAATCCATCTCCCACATCAAGATCCAAGAACCCACATCAAATGCAAATACTCAGAGGTACTCACGTTCAGGACACTCCCACAGGAGTACACAGATTCGGGAAAAAGGCCTAAATAGGGGCAGTTGGGAGGAAGACACAAAATTTAAACATGCCTTTTATGGGTGAGCCACTGATCTAAGAGGCCATGGAAACCACGTTTTCTTGCGGTAAGGGAAGTTTTCGGGCATATCCAAAGCATCAGAATCTCAGTGGCCAGGTGTCTATTAGGGAGACTGGGGAGAAAAGCATTGCAGTTAGGATGCAAAGATGGCCAGCAGTGGTAAAAATATGAATCCTGTTCTCTTACCTACTCACAAATCTGTGAGTTAAAGTTAAGGTCAAGCCTGGCTCAAGGCTCAATCAGTTACCTGCTTGCAAGACTCGAGGACCTGAGTCTGAATCCTCAACATCTGCATAAAAAGGCAGGCAAGCAATGAGTGCCGGGCTTACATATACATGCATATTCTCACACAGGAACATACAAATATACTATCCTCATCCACACATGAATACACATACACACAGGCATGCATGCTATAATTACATCCTTCTTGACAATGGAGGTTTTACACAATTTTGTTACTGGTAGTTGGGGGTAAGGCTTAGTTGTTTTCAAGTTCTTAGCCTCTTATTCAAGGAAATTAATTAAAGCCCACACAGATTTGCAAAAAGTACCAGGAAGTTTTATCTAAGATCAAGCTTTTCTGCTTTATCTTAGGTAAGACAGGAAAGCTTTGAAAGCACAGACAGGGAACAGTGACTATATGAGCAAACTACTTACGCTGCCCAGTTATTTCTGGGGGTGGGGGGGCTTTTAAAAGCTTTCAAGAGAAGGGGTTTAGTTATTAATAGGATTGAGTGAGTGTGGGTCTCTGTTTTGACTGATAAAATATAATCATTATTCTACAGTGCATATTCTTCCCTGTAATGTATCTTATTTTAGTCATTTGCTTGCCCAACTATGTATAGATATAAAATGATAAATAATAAATTATCCTTAAAAATTTACTTCAACCAGTTCAGGCTAGATCCTATTCCTGCTACTCTGTACCAAGATGTATCGGAAATACATTTGAATAGAATCTTTCTAAACTTGATGGCTGTTGAGGTGGGGAGAAACTTACCCTGGGGCTCAGGGAATGGTGCACCAATAGCCTGATGAAGGTAGGGGTCCAAGGTTGCTAGATGCATTGTTCATAGAGAGGGAGGTGTACAAATTACCTTTGGTAGTAGGCTACCAAGTTCATTGCTAGGAAGGGGAAAACTACATAATCTAAACCAAGTACAGTCCCATATTGTTAAACTATTCCCTCTGCTTGCTTGCCTTGATTTGGGGTGAAATAATTATGGGTTAATATTATAAAGGAAAATCAACTCTCCCCCCTCCCCCCAGGTCACATGGCTGTATGTGTGTGTGTGTGTGTGTGTGTGTGTGTGTGTATATATATATATATGTATATATATATATATATATCATATTGCTACCTGCCACTCTGCACTGTAACATGCACAGCAAGAGCTTGTACCCAGGTTTAGCACTCCTTGCTCCTTAATACTCAAAGTTCCTCCTCTTGGCAGTGCCCCTCCCTCCTTACCTCCTGTCTTAGTTTTACTGTTTTCCAGCATTTGAGAGTTATAAGGATCCCAGATGCAGAGACTAGCAAATGCTGACTTAAAGCTGAGAATGCGGCCATATCTTGCACTTCAGTTTATCTGCTATCCTTAAGGCAGGACACTCTCTTCCTAGCCTATGCAGGAGTAAGTAATGGTTTCTTGAAGCCCACCTTAAGCATTTGTTATGGATGGTCTCTATGTTTATCATCTAAACTTTATATATCTAATCCCAGGCACTAGCAAGCCCTTTCATACATTTTAGTTTTATTGTTGCTTTTGCTGTTGCTCTTTTTGAGACGGGGTCCTATCGTGTATCCTTGAGTGGGTTGGTACTCTCTGTGTAGCCCTGGTAGGCCTGAGACTCTCATGGATTCACCTACCTCTGCCTCTGTGGTTAAATGACCCCCATTAATCTATTAACATATTAAATGGCTAAATGACCCCCATTAATCTACTGCTCTTTTGAAGCAGGGTCTTAATCTGTAGCCCAAGTTGGCATACTATGTAGCCAAACTGCCTCTAACTTGTCGCAGTAGTCCTGCCTCAGCTTCCCAAATGTGTGAATTATATACATAAAGAATTACACACAGTCCTAAATTCAATTTTAAAATCATACTCTGCTCCCCCAAGATATTAAACATCTTGGGCCTAATAACAGTGAATGTGCAAAGTGTTCTGTACTCCTTAGAAGTATATGAGAAATGAAAAAGATCTTTGAAAGGATGGCTCTCCATCCCTCTGCCCCTTTTCTGTATAACAATTCAGGATGTCATGGCCATGATCAATGGGGACACATTCACCCCATAGATCTCTTCACTCATGTAGCATCCCAAACAAAGGACACAAGTAATAATCAGCTAGATCTTGTGTCATATCTCTAGCTCTGACTCTATTGTTGTGTCTTCCAGTCACACATACCTTGGCAAAGTTAACTCAGATTCATGCACTGCCTGACTGCCCTGGACCTTTCATTCTTTATTCATGTGATTAAAAATTGGATGTGACCTATTACAAATGAATGCTAAGCCATGAGAATGAGAGCAGCCTGCATACAGCTGAAGGATTAATAAGGAAGGGGGAGAAAGACAGGGCCTTGTGCTATAATATATGTATTATAATTATATATTTATATTACATATTATATATATGTATATGTGCGCGCACACACACACACCCTTATAAGTGCCCAAAGCCTGTATCCCTTCGTGGGAGGGAGGATGGGATACAGGAAGAGAGTCAGCTTTAGACACCTTGATGAGGAAAAGCCCCTCATCTCCATGAGTCCTCCTGTCCCTACACTTGCAGACATGGGTGGAGCTGGCATCTCTTTCAAGTCAGGAATGTTTATGCCTGGGTGGCTCAGACATGGTTTCTGATGAGCCATATGGAATCTGTTCACTTCCTTGGAGCTGGTGGCGCTCTGGGTGAGTGTCCTTCATCTGTGGATGGAATGGATGCTTATCTACAGATAAGTTTCCACACTGCTGCACCTGTCATCCTGTTACTCAACACGGTCCCTTGGAGGAGCTAGGCCCTCACAACCAACTTGCTTTCAGAGCCATAAAATTAGTGTTCTAGCTCAGGACCCCAGTTTCTAGCACTCTACATTTCTACTGTGTGTCCCAGGGTTACCAAATTAGTATGCCTGAGGCAGAGAACATCACCCCAAAAAAATTACATAGATGTCTGCAGCTTCCTCTGGTCTCCTACTAGGGTCCCTCCTTCCTAAAACCTGATGTTTCAGACCAGGCCTAGTCATACTCACAGCCCTTTCTGTGCACCTCAGTTCCTCTGTGTGCCTATGCCATGCTACTCAGACACACAAGGAACTCATCCCACCCCTACAGGAGCCCTGCTGCCTGTTCTCTGCCATAAAGCTTCCAATTCACTCATGACAGTTGTGCTGGACACTCCCCTGGCCTGACCCTCAGAGTCTGGCTGTGATAGCTCACCATCACTGCAACAAAAAAGCTTAGGTAATAATCTGGGGGCGGTGTCTATGGCTCACAGTTTCAGCTGTTTCATTGGCCCATTAGTTTGTTGTTTGACGGTTTATGATATATATTGTGTATCAGTTTCCTCCAGTGAAAAAAACTTTCCAGTTTGGAGAGAAACTAAATAAAACAATATGAAAAAAGGGAAGTGAAACAACAGAATATTCTAAGAGGAGAAGAAACACTCCATTCTTTTTTTTATTTTATTTTATTTATTTACATGTAAATTTCTCCATTCCCAGTTTCTCCTCCAAAAAACAAAGAAACAAACAAAAACAACCAAAACAAACCCCTGTTGCCTCCCACTTCCCCATGCCTGCCACCCCGCCCTCTCCCACTTTCTGGCCCTGGCATTCCCCTACACTGGGGCACAGAACTTTCACAGGGCTGAGCTCCTCTCCTCCTATTGATGATTGAATTTGCAATCCTCTACTATACACATGCTGCCTGAACAATCAGACCCCTCCATGTGTGGTCTTTGGTTGGTGGTTGAGACCCTGGGAGTTCTGAGGGTACTGCTTAGTTCATATTGTTATTCGTCCTAAGGGGCTGCAAACCCCTCAGCTCCATAGGTCCTTTCTCTAACTCCTTCACTGGGGACCATGTACTCAGTTCAATGGATGCCTGTGAGCCTCTACTTCTGTATTAGTCAGATACTGTCAGAGCCTCTCAGGACACAGCAATATTTAGGCTGGCTTGTCCTTCCTTCAGTCTCTGCTCCATAGTTAATCTCTGCAACTCCTTCTGTGG
>NW_022196897.1:135221613-135234579 GCF_008632895.1 Mastomys coucha
AGATCTTTTACTTGCTTAGTTAGGGTTACACCTAGGTATTTTATATTATTTGTAACTATTGTGAAGGGGAAACACTCCATTCTCAGAGAAGCTCATTAAGACAGGAAGTAAACAACTCAAAATAGTTTCAGGAAGTCACTGAAACTGACCAGATTCACAAGGCAGCCTCCCTCTTGAAGAACAAACAATAATGGCTGCAGAAGTCACTTTCAGACAAACTGAGCTGCTTAGAAGAGACTCAGACCAAGCAGCCTGGAAGGAATAGAGGTCGTGGAAGGAGAAACTAGCCCGACTGCTTAGAAGAAATAAAGACCAACAGAGCTTCCAGAAAGATGCTCAGGTTAACTGAGACCCTGGAAATGGACAGTGCACAGCATCAGCTTCTTTGTAAGGAGCAGCTATTGGCTCAGGAATCATAGAGATTCCCACTAGTCCTATCTTTCTGTCAGTATCAGACATGATCCCCAAGGTAGAACAACCCCGTACTTCATCTCACACAGCCATTGCTTCTGACTTGAAATATCATGTAGTAACAAGAGCGTTCCTTCTGCACCCTGTTCACTACATCTGTGGAAACTGTGACATAACTTCATGGCCAAAAAAAAAAAAAAAAAAATGACTTCCTGATAAACCAGATGTAACTTATTCCAAATTCTTCAGGCCCATGTTTAGTTAAATACAGTTTGGCTCATCTCCGTCCTTGCATAAAAGGGTTTCATGAGAATGGCCAGTCTGTTGTAACCCTACACACTCACAGAACTAATACATAGAGTAGTTTTTAAAGTGCCATCTGGATCCAAATCCTAATTGTCCTCTGATCTTTACAAAAATGCCATGGTATACACACACGCACACACACGCACACACACGCGCACACACGCACACACACACATGCACACACGCACACACACACACACACACAGCATGCACACATGCTAAATATATAAAGGAATATAATCTTTAAAAATGTTAAAACTCTTTGAGAATTTGTATACCAACCTTGGGGACAAGCAACATAGCAGTCTGCATATTTCACCACAAACAGTTTCCTTCTCCAGTAAATGGAAGCATGCTGACCTGGGTTGGAAGGTGGGCAGTGTGTTCAGTTTTCATGAAGGACTTCTTAATATAGAAATAGAATGTCCAGTTGAGAACATTTTGATAGTCCTTGCCTCAACAGACATCTAAAGTACCCTATTTTAAAACAGGGGAGGAGAGAAGCACATCCCCATTATCCATGGCATGGGACATCCCAAGTCCAAGGACTAAAGCAGACTTAGGCAACAAAGCTCAAAGCAGACTTGGTACAGCCTTTCATTAACCTGAGGGAGGATTAATTTTATTCTTCAGTAACTAAACAGAATTGGAAAGCTGTGATACAGGCTTCAACAGAACCACTTCAGAGATATTTCTAAATATAGCATAGCTTAGAAATATCCCTTCTCAAATCTAGCACAGAATCATAATTGTTCATCATAAGCAGCAAATGGGGTTCAGCTCTCAATACTCTGAGATCTTGAGGCGTAAGGAAGTCCCTGATTCAGACAGTGTAGTGGACCTTTGGGTACATCAATGTGTCATGTAGGTGTCGAATGTGTGCTTTAGCCTCAACCCCCTTTTCCTTGACCACTTACAGGTACCAAGAACCACATTATGCTATAGCTCAGGTATTCCTGTTCACAACTGAGATGAGACATGGAGGACTTGTTTACAAAGAAACTGATTCTCAAGGAAGGAGGAAGGAAAAGATACAGAGTCAGGGTAGTGCTAAATTCCCCACCACAAACATAGTCAGAAGAACATATAGAGCACTTGTTTTTCAAGTGGGAAGAATAGGTAGGTGGCTTGGGACTCTGGATACTACTATGGTGGCATCAGCTCAAGCTGAGATCATAGGTCAGTTACTCTGCTTCCTAGGTCTCCATGAGGAGATCAAGCAAAGTATAAAGACGTGATGTTGCCACAGAGTGCCCCACAAAACTGCCCTGTGCACAATGCGAGCCGTAAATGTGTTCTGCCCATTGGAAGGAGGCCATTCCCTTTTGGACAACTTCTGTTTTTATCCATCTCTTCTGTTTTGGAGGAAAGGGGAAGTCAACCCCACTTGCACAAGGTGTTGTTATTGTTGTTACCAGTCTCCGCTAAACTCAGCTGTGTCCTCCGCACACAGTACCATTTCATTGCTGGCTTCAGACCTGCCTATGGTGCCCAAAAGAGAATCCTAATTTGGTCTTGTATTTCAGCGACCCATAGCATCTAGTCTACACCTTGTACCCTTGTGTCCAGCCACATGCAGTTCTGAAAGCTGCTCCTCTCAGCTTCAATAGGGCATTTATTTTCTTTCAATCTCCTGAAGCTGTGCCAAGAGTAAGGACCTTAACTGCTCAGAATACCTCTATTGAGCCCCTCCAGACTAAGGAATCCCTTCCCACCCCAGTTTGATCTAACAGCTCAGGGGACAAGGGACAATCAGCTCTTTTCTGGGTCCAATGAAAAGACTCAGACATTTCTAGTTTTAATTAAGACCTTAAAGGATTAGGTTGTAGATAATAGAAAGCAGGATTTGGATCCAGGAGAGCATGGGGAAGGAAAGTCTGCAAGAGGATCATGGGGTAGGGAAAGCTCAGTGTGTCAGACCAACCCTCTGCCTGGGGTAAAGCAGATAACTGAGTGCACATGCCAAGGCATGATTATCAGGAAGGCCACATGAGCCATCAGTGAGGCCATCTCACACACTAACATGTTATAAGTCTTTATAGTATTCCTACAGTGTAATGTGCAACTTTGTAAAGGAGTATAAAAACACACACTTTGTGTGTTTTTTTAAATATAGTTAAATGAAAATCAGGGTGGCAACAAGTAAATACGAAGAGTTGAGTCAGTGGTTAAGGTTACTTGTTATTCTGGCTCTGGGTCTTGGTTCCCAGCACTCCATGGCAGCTCACAATCATCTATAACTCCAGTTCCAGGACATCCCTTATGACCTCTGTGGGCCTTTTATACACATTGTATGCATACACATAGGAAAATAAACATTCATATACATTAAATTAAAATAAACTCTTGGAATCAGAAGGAACTAAATTGTTAAAAGCCATTTTACCTCAAAATTTCTGCTCATTTTTGTTGTAAACACAGTCTGAGGCAACTGATTAGAAGAATTTTAAGACATCAGGCATTATATTCTGATATCTGAAACTAAGACTAGAAGAATTTAGTCAGAAAATATAAATGGTCAATTGGTTTCTAACCCCCATCCTCTGTAAAACTGTTCATGATATAAATTTGACTATAGCTCTAATCATTGACACATTACTGTCAAATAGAAATCCTGGTTTGCCTTTGTAGATGCTCAGAGTATATTTAGAATATTTATGATGTATAAATTAATGTAATTGATGAGATGGGGAATTAAATGAGCTGAGTTTAATAACAACTCCTAGTTGAGATCAAGTATGCGGAAAAGTCCTAAATTGTCAAATATTTTAGTATAACATTATTGCTTTCAAGTACATTTCTACTACATTGCAATTAACTGACTTATATGTCAAGGGGTTCTCTGAGAGGCCTGCTTTAATAACTGAAAAGCTCAAGATGAAATGAAGAACTGATTTATACACATTTATCAAAATCCTTAAAGCATTTCATACCTTTCCTTGCTGGGATTTGAACCTCCCTCCCTGGAGTTGATTCACATGGCATTTCTACACTACCGTGGCCTGTCTTGCCAATGTGATATTTTTTTTTCAAGGACTGACTTAAGAGCTGTCTGATTATCCTAGAAGGAACACTCCTCTAATGTTACAGATGATTAAACTGAGAGTCAGAGGTGCCAACTGCTCACCTCAAGTCCACAGGGCCGTGAGTGTGACCTGGAGTCAGCCTACATTCTGTGCTTGACTATGAAATGCTCCTATAACTTCCGTGTTTGAACATTTAGCTGATATTGTTGATGCCTTTTTGGAAGGCTGAAGAGCATTTAGGAGAGAGGATTTCTCTGGAGAAATGATATCATGGGCTATGTGATGGTAAACGATGCTAGAGGTTTTAAGGTCAAGCCCCACGGTCTGTCCATTCTGTGCCTCTGGAACTACCAAGAAATGAAATGTGACCAGACACCTAACAACCCGACTCCCTGCTTTCTCAAGCACACTAGACTGCATCCCTTTTTAAACTGTGAGACAAAACAGACCCTGCTTTCCTTAAGTAATTTTTATCAGGCATTTTTTCTCTCTCTCAGAAATGACAAAAGTTGGGTCCTGCGCCCCTTCCTCTCTGTTGTTTCCACTCCTCTACAGTGTCAGGGACTCATGTGATAGCAGTGCTCACATCTCTGCAATTGATTGACATCTCTGTGTGGTCAGTGGGGCTTTGGGAGGATATGCCAGTAAGAGGATGCCATCCTAGACCTGCTTTATATATCTCATGGGCCTAAGTTAATAGCTTCCTTGTTCCAGGTCCTGTCCATACACACCATTGCAGAGGAAAGGCAATACATAATTTGCCCCCTGTTTCGATCTCTGAAATGGGCATGTTAAAAAGGGTCAGCATGATAGTTTTGTTTCATCTCCCTCTCTATCCAAGAGACTTGGAGATTCTTCCCCTTTGTCCTGCCCCTGCTCTGGAGGAAGCTTCATGAATCCTCAAGGCATGACGAAGCTTGGGCCGGAACGCAGTTACGTCAGTATTTGCTTAGTGTCTGCAGGAAAGTCTCCCTTAACTGCTACCTTACAACACAACTGAGTATGATAAACTTTGGCCCCAGTAGAAAACACACATGGAAAGCAGGAGGCTTCAGTCCACATGATACCTACAATATCTTTGCCCAGCGCTACTATGAAAACAACCTCACATGCTATCTTCAAGTGCTTTAATAATCTAGTCTGTCTATGAATATGCTCCATTTATTTATTATTTTCGGTACCTTAAAATTTCCATGTCATTATAGTTAGTTAGCTCTTGCTTTAAACCTTTCCATTTTATTTTACAAATTTAAAAATATATTACTTAATTTATTTGATATATGTAAGTGCTTTGTCCTCTCACACACAGAAGAGGGAATCAGGTCCCATCACAGATCATTGTGAACCACTATGAGAGTGCTAGGAATTGAACTCAGGCCCTCTGGAAGAGCAATCAGTTCTCTTCACCACTGCCATCTTTCTAGCCCCTACTTCATACATTTTAAAATACTATTTTAGAGTTACAGGTGTGGCTCAGTTGTTGAGAACATGCTCAGCAACCCTGGGTTTGATTACTAGCACTACCAGAAAACAAATGAATAAAAATTAGAGCAAATAAAATTACAAGTCTGGAGCTGGAAAGTTAGGACAATGGTTAAGAGCAATTGCTACTCTTACAGAGAACCTGTGTTTGGTTACCTGCACTCATTTGGTGTCTCATAACTATCCCTTACTCCAGGTCCAGGGTATCCAACACCTTCTCATGACCTCTCCATTCACCACGTATACACATGGTATGCACACATTCGTACAGGCAAAATACACATACACAGAGAATACAATAAATAAATAAAAACACATTTAAAAAATACAACTCTAACATGGGTCTGACCTTGGATACTACAATGGAGACATTCCTACTAGACACTGTGAGATGCATGTCTCTCCTGCAGTTGCCACCTACTTCCTAGCTCAATCTTGCCTCTCTTCATTGGCACCTGAACCTCTTCTGGGGCTCTCTTCCTTGACCTGCATCCCCTGCCAGCTCTGCCTTTGAGGGAACCTTTAACTCAGAAGAATCTAATGATGCCAGTGTATGAGCCACCTGTTCTGCTCTCCCTTCCATCTTCTATGCAGTCACAGCCCTGCCTGCTATCTATCCTCATCACTTACAATACCAGAAGTATTGGAGCTGGCTTGTAAGAACCACCGTGTCTGGAGAGAACACATACCACGTACTCATGGCAAAGTACAGCAATAAAGAATACCTTGCTGGGCACAAAGCAGGTTAACCAGACAATGTTTGCCTATAGCCCCCATAATTGACAGCAGACAGCTAGAGCTTACAGATAAAAATTCACTCGCAGTGTCTCTCTTCCCATCCAGTACTTCTCCCTGTAAAGTGTGTCCTTCAGAAATAATAACTGAGTATCTACAAACATGGCAGCCCCATACCTACTAAGCATTGGGAACTTATCGGAGAAGAGGACACAGGCCTTATATTTGTAGGAAAGCCAGTAGTGCCCCAGGGTCCAGGCTCAGTGTTTGCTGCTCTCCTTTCCCTTCTCTCTTCACTGTCCCTGCCTCCCAGGTTTCCCTTCTTCTACATCTTCTCAGGTACCTGGGCTATGCATCCCTCCCTAGGTCAGAGCCAGCTCTTCAGTCCCAGAGCTACTGATATCAGCTTCCCAGGGCCACTTTTAGGTTTATAGATTGTCGAAAAGATAATCTGATGATGGGGAGAGGAAAGGCAGCACCATCATTGAGCAACCTCCCTGTCACCTTCTCCCATTGTGGAGCTGGCAACCTAAGGAGCTGCCTCGGGATCAGGCTCCTCTTCCTGCTTGTGGTTCCACCAGACTGCTGATTGCCCTTCCTTTATTATCCTTTCCCTCCTCTCACTTTCATAAAACCATATAGATCTGCATTTGGTCCTCACTTGCTTTCTTCCTACACATCTTGTCATTACTCTTCTAGAGTGAAGATGTGGTCCTGGGTCTTCCTTTACCCTTATGGAGCTTGGAGTAGCCTCTTGATTCAGCTTTGAGCTAGATGCTCCCTTCTTCAAGAAACCCCGTGCCTAGAGGAGGAATATACGTGACACCCATGATAGATGGACTAAGGGAATGGAGGGTCTGGAGGATGCCCTGTGAGAGAAAAGTCCAAGGCAGATTACATAATGGAAGGCCCGTGGTATACCTATGTAGAACCTGGGGTATGTTCAGATGTAGAAAAGATGGGAGGTTTCCCTAGGATGTGGACCTGAGAAGTGTCCTAGAAAGAAAAGCACCTAGGAAGTGCTCAGGATAGAGAACCTCTGGGAGTAGTCCAGGATGAAAGATCTGAGCAGTTCCTTAGGATAACAGGACTCAGGTTACCCCAGGATGGCGGCCCTGAGAGACATCCCATGATTAAGGACATTGCCTCATGCTGCTGGGCCTGATAAGTTTTTATTGATGGTTGTCCTAAAATACTCCCAGAATCATAGACTTAAGGGATGGAGGAATGCCCCAGGATGGAGGACTTAGAAAATTCTTTAGGATAGGGGGCACAGGAGGACTCACAATGGAGAACCTAAGGGAAAACTCATTATAGAGATGCTAAGGTGACATCCTAAATAATAGAGGACTGGAGAAGGGTGCACATTACAGTATGCCTGCAATATCTTGGGAGTCCAGAACATCAGGCTTGGTATCAAGGCTATATATAGGCTAGTAGAGTTCTGATATTGTAGCATCATATTGCTCTGTCCTCTATTTGATGGGAGACTGGCTCACTGCTCTTCTGGCTTGCTCCTCAGCCAACTTGCAAAGCTCCCAGAGAGAATAAAACAATACATCAGCAGTGCTTTCCCTGCCTTTATATGTTATTCTCATCTTTTGACGCTAAAAGAAAGATGTTCTGTATTAAATTACTCCTTCCCGCAGTGCACTGTGCTAATGCCTTCCACATAATCACACTAATGGAATATTTTACACACCAGAAATAGCCACTGTGACCTTTTCTTCTTTCTGCAAGGATCTCTCGTTTTCTGTCTCCCTCCTCTCACCTTGAAGCTGGCAGCTACCTTTCCACATCCTCTTTTATTTCTTTTTTCCTCTCCTTCCCCCACTTCCTCCATTATCTACTCTTCTTCCTTCTCTCTTCGCTCTTCCTCTTCTCCATCCTCCTGCTCCTCTTTCTTATATTTTTTCAGTTAGTTAACTCCTGTGACCATGTTTCAAGGCCATCTTCTGTGATGAGTTTCCTCAATGGAAGCAATAACAAGAAAACAAACCAATATCATCAGATATGTGAAGGAACTAAAAGTCACTTACTTTCTCCCAGCAGTAGCCTTTCCAAACCCTGAAATTCTTTGATGAGGTGATGGAAGTCTGGGGAGAAAGTGGACTCTTAGTGTATCCTCAAACTCAGATGGCAAGGGTGAAATTCTTAAGCCTGAAACCTATCCTGCTGAAAAGCGTGGGAGAAGGCTGTGGTGTTAAGTTTATCTTTCCTAGTAATGGGAAAGTGAGTTTGGATCCATTCTGGCCATGCGATTGGTAGATATTTCACCCATTCTTAATCTTGAAGATCTCAAGGATTCCTGATTCACAGTGTAACAGAAAGATCTGGCCAGTGCTGGGACTATGTGTCTATATGATCCACATAACCCTTGCTGCACAGTGACCTAGGGTCCTCTCTCATATCCAGCTGCCATAGTTTAATCCAGTCTTTCCAAACTGCCCTCACACATGGACCAGGAAGTCTCTTGTTGAGCACTAAGTAAGTCCCCATCAATTCATCTATGTTTAAGAAGTCATAAGAGAAACAGGACAGAGGTGGGATGCTCATACTGGACTCAAGTAGATATCACTCAGGCAGACAGCATAAAGGATGTGGAGCAGAGAGAAAGAGCACTGGTGGACATTAGTTGTCATTATATGGTCTTCATTGACAAAGACCCATTTATTCTAAGGATTCTGCTTATTAGAATGAGAAAAAAAGTGATGGGAGCTTTGAGGCTTCCAAACTGGCAGCCATACAATACAGAGGATCCTCATGGAGCCAAGATATGGAGGAAAAGCTTTTTTCTTTTTCCATCTCCCCATTTACACACACACACACACACACACACACACACACACACATATGCACACAAACACACACGCTTACATTTGTTCTTAAGTGGTTCCCATGGAACAGAGGCCTGTGTGACATCAACAAGATCAGACATTTGGTGCACCCTATACATGTGCACACATAACTTAAGGACCTTACCCATACATTGTGGTTATTATTGACATTGATAAATTTAATCATTGTTGACATAAACAGCTGCAACGATTTGAATGTGTCTCCCCAGTGTTCAAGTGTTGAGAATTTAATCTCAAGTCATATATTAACACTATTTGGAGGTGTGTCCTTTGAGAAGTGATTAATAATTGTTAATTAGATAAAGTCTGAAGAAATGCTCCCACCATGGTGTTGGCAGCTTTATAAGAAGAGAAACCTGAAATGCATACTTGTTCTGTCATCATGTGATGCCATTGGACATGTTATAATTCAGCAGAAGGTCCTAGTCAGATGCTGAGCTGATGTCATTCCTTGTTCTTGGAGTGCCCAGATTACAGCACTGAAAGCCAGATTTACTTCCCTTTATAAATTGCTTGTTCTCAGCTATTTTGAAACAACAGGACATGGACTAAGCCAATAGTATAGCACTTAATAACTATACCACTTTATTTTATTAGACTGTGAAGGTCCACTGATGAAAAAGAAGTCATTTCCTCAGTAGTGGCCAGAACATGTAACATCCAGGCAGAAGATAGTAAGACCCAAGTGAACAATCCTGGGTAAAATCATAGCTCAGAAGTTTCCAGTTGAGAGCATCACAAAAGCTTGTAGTAGTTAATCTTGACTGTCAAATTGATTTGGATAAAAGATGCCTAAAAGATTAAGAAATGCCCCTGAGTGTCTGTCTTTCCAGAGTTGTTTGGGTCCTGAGGGCTTTGATCTAATGAATGGATTAGCTCCTTCACAGATTCATAATATGATGACATTGTTATTAGGTAAAAGATAGAACCTAGAGCTTAGTTAGAGGAAGTGTCTCATTTGGGGTTTAGCCTTGAGGACTTTCTCTGCCCTAGGGTCTTTCTGTGTCCCATTTGTCTATGATTTTTTTGCTTGAATGATGGGAGTTTTCTTTTCTGCTCTACCTTCCAAAACACCATGGTTTTCCTACTTTGAAATAATCACTCAAACAGTTCTTCCCATCCTTTGGTTCTGTCAAGCATTTGGTCATAACCACAAGAAAAGTAACTAAGATACAGGATGAAACTACCACTTCTTGATTGAGAAACTGAATGAATCAAGGTTCATTATCAAGATTTATACAGATCTCAGGCCTCGTGGACTTACATACAGACCCAGACGTCCATTAATTGCTAGGATTTTAGAAGCCCTGCCCTGAGCTTCCATAAGATGGAAGCTGTTTCCCAGGAGCTATGTCTCAAGTTACCTAGGAGCACAAGATCTTGCTATGGTCTCACTTCCAAAGCCATGTAGCATTACATCTGCTAGACTCCAGCTAGCTGACATATTCAAGGGAAGCAACAAAAACACTGGGACACTAGAAGAGGTTGAGGGATAAGACCCATTATAGCAGCCCTTGGTATTCATACAATCTGCCACAAGCTATATTTTCAAGGAAGATAGAAAATGTTGCCAAGATATATGTCCTGTAAAGTATATGAGGAAATGAGTAATGACAGGACAAGTTTATTCTTTTCTTTCCTTTCCTAATTGAAAAATAAATGTTTTCATACTATATATTTTGAAGTTTCCCCTCCTTAACTCCTCTCAGATTGTCTCTATTGCTGCACCCACCCAAGTCCACAACCTTTCTTACTTTCTAATCAAAACACAGACAGGCATCTGAAAATAAGAGAGAAAAACAAGATAAAATTAAAAAAAAAAACAAACCTAAATGGGACAAAACAAATAAAAAATCCTGAATAGTACAAAACAAATTAAAAAAAAAAAATGAAACGAAGCTAAAGCACAAGAAACACATATAGACGCAATAAAAAACAGATTTTCACACACATAAAAACCAAAATTGGAAACTATAATATATATTCAAAAGACCAATAGGGTGAAAAATTAAAAACCCCCAGACAAAGCATTATGAGACTAAAATGCCTCCAAAAATACTGAGTTGTGTTAGCCATCTACTGCTAGAAATGATGCCTTCCCTCAAATGTGGGTTGTAAACCCAGTGAGATTCCACTGGAGCAAACTGATTTTTCCTTTGGAACTGGTTATCAATTGGAAGAATGTTCTATATCAAAATGACAATACTTCTGATATCTAAAATGCCTTCTAGCTTATGAATGTACAACATTCTTCCTACAAAAGGCAAAGGGAATTATCTCTCACAGAGCATGTTGTCTACCAGCGTCACTGTCAGGTACATTCTCAATGCTAACACATGAGTGAGGCTGAGAAGCTTGTGAATCTTCAATCGGGAAAGCAAATAGTAAGCTAATAATGCTAAATGAGTTTATTAAATATTCAAAATGTTTTAAAGCTATGCTATGGTGGAATATTCCTTCAAATGTTACTGGTCATGTGCCACTTGTACTTATAAAAAATGGAAATTACCTCAAGAAAAAAAAAAAACAGACCCCTGAGGCATTTGTTCATCTTCAGCATCCATCTCATTTCTTATTCTAAGCCCACAATGCTGAAGAAGCTTATTATTCTTGTTTTTGATGTTTAAGTAAATAAGGTGTGTCACCCTAAAGTGCAAGTGCTTTGTTGACTTTATTTGTCTGGTTTAGTGCCTGGGTAACATCACTTTGGTGTGCTCTCCTGATAAGTGGCCATTTACAAAGTGCGTCATCGTCTCAGGTTTGCTGAAACACTCTTTTTTTTTATTTGCACCTGCTCATTCCCATTTTAATAACAAGTCTTCTGCCACTTGACACAAAGTTTCTTTGTGGATATGCCTAAGGCATGCTATTTGTTCCTCTCTATTTGTATCTCCAGTGAAATGGTCTCCAGCACACCTTTGATAAGGATAATATCTACTCTGGAGAAGAGAGAAGATGAGTATTGAACTCACATCATTTTCTACAGTGCACTCAAAGGCCAAAGAATACTACAAAGAATAAAAATTGACCAGAGTATCCAAGAACAGCTTTTTTACTGTACCATGCTATCATGTGAATAAGCTTTCACAATAATTATAGATTTTAGCTGGGATGGTTGCAAGATATATGTTATGCTTGATGAAGAGTATATTCCAGAGCCAAAAATGGAAATGCATTACACCCTAGAGAAGTTAGAAGCTTTTGGTGTCTAACTATAATAAATGCTATATGCAATCCTACTACCACTCCTCACCAAAATAATACTCATGCTTATTTACTTCCAAATTCACTGTCCTGTACAAGACTCACAAAATAGTACATGTAAAACTTAATTTAAAATGTATATTATACTTCAAGAGTCTAGATACGAAACAATCATAACTCACATCAAATATGATTCAGATTGAGTTTTCAGGGAATTTAAAACAATCTCAAGCCAAAGTCCTAGACAAAGGAGAGGGAGGTAGGCATAAAGTCCCAAACCTTACTGAAGAGCTATTAGCAATTGGTAGTGGCTGGGAGAGGGAAAGTCAATTTTCTTTAAAGGTGTAGCCCCTGGAAGGTTAATCACAGTCCAGTGGAAGATTCTGTATACAAGTGTGTATGATCAGCATTAACTGAACATGATAGTTTCTTTTTTTTTTTTAAGAAGAAGTAATAAAATTTAATAGGTAGGAAAGCAGAATGGATCTGGATTGAGACAGTAGGTAACTGTGATCCAAATACATTGAATGAGATTCTCAAATAACTAATTAAAAAGTTGTGAAAATAAGTAAGAGCATTGTAATCTCATGTTCTTATGTTATCCCATAAAGCCAAATAAAATGAATAAGTATCATCGGTGTGTTCATGGAACTAGTGGAAAAACTGTACAACATGCAAGGATGTTGGTGGTGGGTTTTTTTGTTTTTGTTTTTGTTTTTTGTTTTGTTTTGTTTTTCCCAAAACCAGGGTTTCTCTGTGTAGCCCCGGTTGTCCTGGAACTCACTCTGTAGACCAGCCTGGCCTCAAACTCAGGGATCCGCCTACCTCTGTCTCCCAATGCTGGGATTAAAGGCATTCACCACCATTGCCCGGCTTGTTGGTGGTGTTTTAAAGAGAGAAAAACTAAAAAGGAAATGTCAGAAATAAAAATATTAAAAAAAAAA
>NW_022196897.1:135234589-135250777 GCF_008632895.1 Mastomys coucha
ACAAAAAAAAAACCTAAGTATTCTTCTGTTGGGCTCACAGGGTGACAACATGATCAAGGGACCAGTGAATATGAAGATAGGCTTGAAGAATGACCAAAGCAGAGACAACAGAGATCTGGGGAGAGGAGAACCAACACAGTAAAAAGATTATGGAAGTGGTCAAGTAGTGTAATGTATATTGTATATTAGAAATACTTGAAGGAGCAGCAGAAGAGACGTCTGAAGAACATTAGAGCCATTCAGTATCAGGGATAAACTCAAAACCAGTAATTTGAAAAGGTGACTGTCAAGCAGAAGTAAGGTAAAGGATGTAGGTGGTGGTATTTGTATGAGAGAAAAAGTATTAAAAGATATGCCAGAAATGAAAATATTAAGAAAATCTAAGTGTTGGGATAGGCAAAAGTTTAAAGCAAATGAACATCAGTTCCTAAAACCTATTCATTTCATGTTTAAATTATAGAAAATGTAAAACAGAGAGAACATCTCAGAAGCAGATGTCGTCTTCAGGGTTTGGGTGAGGAGACTACCTTACCTAAACAGAAGCAAGGATGAATATTATTAGTACTGTTTTGCCAGAAACTAGGCAGTGAAGAATACAGTGGATTGTAATCTTTAAGAAGTTGAAGGAATACACAACTAAATGTTAAAAAGATACTTTCCAGATTAGAATTGTATATTTAAGAAAGTACTGAAGCACATCCCTTGTTCTTATAGTTTCTAAGCTCAACCTTAAGACAAAGGACTACAGTCAATTAAGGCATTCTGAGAGTGAGAGAAATAGTCTTCCCTAGGGAATTGCTTACCAACTGGTTATCCAATACCGAATGGTCAGCCTTGAAAACATACATACAAGTAATAGACTGAGAAGGTTATATTTATAAACATATATGAATAAGCATGTACATATATGCATGTAACAGCAATTAATGAAAAATGAGGCCATAAATTTGCAAGAGAGCAATGAGTATGTGGGAGGGTTTTGAAGGAGGAAAGGGAAAGAGAAAATGGTGTAATTATAATCTCAAGAATAAATTAACAATAATAAATGTTAAAAAAATTACACCAACTGTAAAAAATAGAAAGGAAAGAAAGTAAATATCCATCAACATTGAGGACAAATTCTCAAACAAGTGAAGTGATTGCCAGCAGACTTGAGTTTATAAGAAAAATATTGAATAATTTTTAGGCAAAAGGAAGACAATATAGGTAAAAATCTGTAGATAAGGAATAATAAAATATAACCATATTTATTCTTGTATTCTTGCTTTTTCCAAAACAAAACTCTAGCAGGTGGACAGTGAGACATGGCAGGATACCCCAGGTGTGAGAGCAGGGCACACTTTTGGAAGGAGCTTTAATGCTACATATGTAACAAGGTCTTATAAGGAAGTTAGTTTGTATGTTCTGTATAGCCTGGAAAACTATTGAATTATATGTACATATAAAGAAGAATAAATGGTTCAATGGATGAAACAAAATGGAATGACACAAAATGTTCAATTAAACCCAAAATACACTGAAAAAAGAGTAAAGAAAAAAACAAAGCAAACACACCAAACATTAGGGGGGTACCTACCAGTGTGATCTTGTTAATCATTTACATGTGGATCTTCTGAGGATATCCGCAAAGGGTAGAGATTGTCAGGGTAGATTTTTTTTAATTAGATATTTTCTTCAGTTACATGTATATTTCTCCTTTCCCAGTTTCCCCTCCAAAAAACAAACAAACAAACAAACAAAAACAACAAGAACAAACCCCTGTTGCCTTCCCTCTCCCCATGCCTGCCACCCCACTCTCTCCCACTTCTTGGCCCAGGCATTCCCCTACACTGGGGCACAGAACCTTCCCAGGGCCGAGGTCCTCTCCTCCTATTCGAGATCGAATTTGCAATCCTCTACTATACACGTGCTGCCAGAACAATCAGACCCATCACGTGAAGTCCTTGGTTGGTGGTTGAGACCCTGGGAGCTCTGAGGGTACTAATTAGTTCATATTGTTGTTCGTCCTAAGGGGCTACAAACCCCTCAGCTCCATAGGTCCTTTCTCTAACTCCTTCATTGGGGACCCTGTACTCAGTTCAATGGATGGCTGTGAGCCTCTATATCTGTATTAGTCAGGTACTGTCAGAGCCTCTCAGGAGATAGCTATATTTAGGCTGGCTTGTCCTTCCTTCAGTCATCAGAGTAGATTTTTAAAACAATGAAATCCAACTATATATTGACTATAAGAAATTTTAAACATAAAGACACAATTAAAGGTAAAGGAGTAAAGATAAACTATTGTAAGACAAGTGAAAATAAATCTAGCTCATTGTTCCAGTTTTATTTCTTTTACTGTTACAAACTACCTAGAAAGGGTTTATTTGAGCTCATAATTTTACATTATAGATTGTTACTGTAGGGAACCCATGGTAGCAGAAACTTTGACAGCTGGTCACATTATAGCCACACTCGAAAGCAGAAAGAATGATTGAATGCATACTCATTTTTCTTGCTTGCTTATGCTGTCAGTTTCTCTTCTCTTAGATAGTTCTGGACCCCTGTGTTTAGGGAATTGTGCTTCCATCTATGGGCTGAGTCTTCCCACGTCAACTAACTTAAAACCATCCCCCACCAACATTCCCACAGGACAATACAAGTTAGAAAGTCATTCAATGATAATCTCTCTCCAGATCACTTTAGGTTGTGTCAAGTTAATTATCCCAGGTAGCTATGTTGATTTCAGGCAAAGAAAATTTTTTTAAGATAAAAAGGTACAAGATGATAAAGGTACCAGTTCTCCAAAGTGATGTACACTTATAACCTAAATATATACACATCTCACCACAGGGAGTCACCGATGAAGCAAAAACTGGTGGAACTGAGAAGGTGTAGATGCAATTACTGTTGGAGTTCTAGCTCCTGTCAATAGCAGACAGATTGGAGAAGAAAGTAGGAAAGATATAGATGACTTGACCACCACTCTCATTCACCTTCATCTCATTGATGCTTAACAGCAGAGTCCAAATTTCTTTTAAAGTGCACAGGAAACGTGCCTAAGGTAGCTACACTCTGGGTCAAAGAAAACTGTCAAACATTTAAAAGAAAAGAAAAATTGCAAAGGATGCGGTAGATTCTGAAATGTTAATGCATTATTCAGAAAGAAAAACAGCACAAATGTGCTTCATATGGTACCCACAGTATTGGTGAATATTGTTAGCCTGTGGTATAGTTGGAAATTAGTAGCCACACTTACATTTACCATAAAATAATTCTTGGATTAAAGGAGATTAATAAGACTGCAGTTAAATAAGTTAAGTTCTGCAGAATTTTTTGAAAGTGATAATAATTAAATTTGAAATATAAGAACTAATTGAAAAGCTGGAACATTTACCTACAAAATAAAGTGGGAGAAAAATTAATTTAAGTGTAAAGGGAAATTAACAATAAATAATAGAAAGGCAGTCAAGTGATGAGTAATTAACCAGGCAATTTTATTACTTTTGACTGATAGAATATATAACTAATACCCAATCTTAGAAGAGGAAAGGGAGCAGCTCAAACACAAAGAAAGATAATGAGTAAATGTTTACTTCGATAGTTCCTATAAGAAATTCAATCCTTAGGGCTAGAAAGGTGGTGGCTGTGCTTACAAGTTCTTACTATATGGTTACAAGATCAATCAATGTGAGTTCAGATCCCAATGCCCACAGGGTTCAACTCATAGATGCCTGGAATTTTAGCTTCAAGAGGTATGATTATGTTCCCTTTGACTTCCTGGTATACACCTCCATCATGGGGATTCCTGTGCCTGTGAGTAAAATATCCCAGATAAAAAAATTTCAATGTGTTGTGAAACTGTCTAATCTCAGATAGCCACAAAGAACCTGAGTTTTCTAACTTAAGAAACATTAACCCTCTAATGCATAGTATCATCTAGGAAATGCTAAGACCTATGGGTACTTGGGGCTTTCTCCTAGCAATTTTTCTGGACTTGGTCTCAAGTACAGGTTTTAGAACATCCCACATGATTCTCCTGCAGATATCGATTGTGCAATTTTCCTATTCCAATGTCCTTTGAGAAAAAAATTACATTCAATCTTAGTGGATCTTTCAATAGCCAAAACTTTTTCATTGTTCTGGGATTGAGCCCAATTTTAACAATAAGCCAACCTGTTTTCTGAAAAAACAAGACCCATAGTGCTCTACCACCAAATATAGAGAGAACACATTCATGAGCTGAGTTTAAAAATAAGGCAAAGAGGCCTCCAAAGGACAAATGCTGCTGCATCCCTTCCTCGCTCATTCCTTGGTCCCCTCCTCTCCTCTGACACATTAATGTGGCATCATAGTGCCAGCTACTCCCCACTGTGTGGCACATACATTGACCCTGGACAGCAGGATAGCTGTGAAGAATTGAAGAGCAGTCCTTCCCAGATTGGTGGCCAATCTGTACATCTTTTATTCATGAGTTTGGTGCCCAGCAGATGTGAAATCAGTTGGATCATTTGTACGTAACTGCATTCAGATGAGAGCAGAATGGTCCCCAGCTAGGAAGGAGGCATCCCAGTGAGAAAGGCTGTAAGTTGTAAGCAGCCTATTCAGCCTGTTCTTATGTAAAGATTCTCCTGGAAGGCTGGGAAGGTAGCCTAGTCAATAGTGTGTTTGTGTAAGTCCAACCCCCCAGCATTATCATAAAGATCTGGGTGAGATTACACACAATTATAATCCTAGCACAGAGGAAGAAGAGACAGGTGAATTGAACCCCTGTAGCTCACAGGCCAGCCATATAGTCACCCAGTGATCCCAAGCTCCCAATGAAAGACCCTATCTGAGAAAAACAAGGGAGGGCTCTCTTGAAGATTCATGCTCATGATTAACCTCTGGGCACATATATACATGTACATGCATATAATTCATATGCATGTGTTCTCCTTCTCTCTCTCTCTCTCTCTCTCTCTCTCTCTCTCTCTCTCTCTCTCTCTCTTTCTCTCTTTCTCTCTCTCTCTCTCTCTCCACAAGGAAAAAAAAAGAAAAGAAAAAGCCCTCAAAGGCTGAATTAACTCTGGCTGCCAGAAGGCAAGTAGAAAGCTCTCTAACACTGCCAGATCCCGAAGTGCTGTTGTTGACCCTATTCTCACAAGAAACAAGGTGACCATGACCATCACAAACTGAAATAATGGACGTTCTGCAGGCTGGGTATGACAATGACCCCATAATATCAGAGAAAAGAGAATATCCCCAATCAAATGGCATTTTGATTGTTTACTGGAGGACACAAATGCCTGACCTGACTCTAGGACGGTTTTTTGTGAGGATAGCCTGTATGCCCACGTATGTACATGTTGTGCTAGCTGGTTTGTGTGTCAACTTGACACAAGCTGTAGTCATCAGAGAGAAAGGAGTCTCAGTTGAGCTTTTATGAGTTTGAGAATAAGGCCTTTACTTGACTCGTGATCAAAGGGAGAGGGCCCAACCCACTGGGGGTGGTGTCATCCCTGGGCTGATGGTCCTGAGTTCTATAAGAAAGTAGGCTGAAAAAAATTACGCAAAGCTGGCCAGTAACCAGCAGCCCTTCAGGGCTACTGCATCAGCTCCTGCCTCCAAGGGTAGCACTGCTTGATTTCCTGGCCTGACTTCTTTTAATGATGGATTATGGTGTGGAAATGTAAGCCAAATAAACCTTTTCCTTCCCAACTTGCCTTTTGGCCTTGATGTTTTACCAGAGCAATAGAATGCATAATGAAGACAACATGATTCTTTCTGAGGGTGATAGACTAAAGCTGAAGAGTGCTTTCTGTTCCTCGCTGAGTGAAAATACACACAGAGGTGCCCTCAGGCATAGGTATGGGTGACAGAGTAATTGTTTCAGAAGAGTGTTCCCTCTCCAATGCGATGCTGTTATCCTTGTGAAGTTAGCACCCATTGCCCACTCTCCTTGTCTGTGACCACACATGAAAGCTCTCTACTGTTGAGCCTTTCCTTTCCCTTGACCTTCTGGAGACAGAATTAAAAAACACTGTGGGTACATCAGAGTCTGTATACAAAATTGAGCCTGGTCTATTCACTTGGCAATTCTCAGAGACCTAATTTCTCAGGATTCCAAACAGCTGGAAGATAGGGATCTAGAGGGCCTACCACACTGTGAGAAAAGTGACCCTGACTGTGCTGAGGAAGGGCTTCCAGAGTTTAGAGCTCACATAGGCACATCTACCTAGAAAGAGGCCCTGAGAAAGAATCTCATGCCCTTGACATGGATAGACTTTCTCCTGATGTAGGAATGGGATAGCCCTCGAGGAAGAAGGTATACAGCTCTTGTGGACTGAAGCACAACCTCTGTAGCCTTCCTCAAAAAACTCTAATAAAAATTCAAGGTTAAGATGAAAAACATAAAGCCAAAAGCAGAAACAGAATAGAGATAAACCTACCCTAGCATAGCCATGCTGTTCCTATCTGTGTCAGTACCATGCATATGACTCTGAGGCTGGTAGAATGAAAGTACTGCTTAGAAGGTGGTGGCACAAAGCTAAACACGTACATCACAGAACACTTTCTGAAGAAAGATGTGGTAGCCTTTTATACATAAACCACACCAAGACATGTCTCTCAACTTCTACATACTTGTTGAATACTCTCTACTAACATTATAGTGTTAGTGGCCCAGGTGGCCCTCTAGGACCCCAAGGATGAATCTTTATGCTTCTCTTAGTAGGACCCTGGTGGGAAGGAGAAGGTCCTATATCGATGATACTGAAATTGAAAATGATGCCTATGACTCACTCTCAGGACCTTTCAGGGAGTCCAACCATGGATATGCACTCAGTTCTTTCAGCATCCAACAGCTTTGCTGTGTCAATGCTGAATAAACATGCCAAAGAAAGGAAGCGAGGCATTGCCTGTGCCACGTGCGCTGTGGGAACACATAGAATCTGAGCCCTTCCACATATTTACAAAGCACTGAGGATTCTGAGCTGGGAGTGATTTACAATGCTAACCATGGCAGACTGCCAGCAAAGAGAAGTGAAGATGATACAGCTCTGGCAAAATCCTTTCAAACATAGCAGCAGAGATGATGGATGAGAGTGAGGAATGCAGAGAGCTTCCAAGAGCTAAGGTGTTGTCAGCAACTATTGTAGATACAGAACTGCTTAGAGATGCAAATGAGTGGCCTTTTTTCCACTTGGGATGTTGTATACTTTGAAACATACACAAATTCCTGATGCCAGAAGCTGGTTCCTAAGCCCAAACATGATAGGGGTTGGAGTAGGGGGTCGTCTCTAAAAAACAGTATCATAATACAGTTCACCAAGAACTCTGAAAGCTCATAGAAAGGGAGTCACTAGTGTATACATCTTCTGGTCATGTTTACATCTTCTGGTCATGTTTTCCACTGCTGTCATGCTAAACCGTAATGGTTCTTCATACCCGAGTGATGAAAGTGTTTACGTTGAGTCTATGCATGAGGGTCAGAAGAACACCAGTGAGTATCATAAATGTAGTTCTTGAAAACCTGTGTATGCAGGATCCCTTGGAGCTTGAATTTAGCACCTGATTTAATTTTAATACTAGTAAAAATGTGCAGACCTGGGAAAATAAGAAACATACTTTTGATAGTTTTTTTTTTAGTTACCCCTATTTATGATTATTACCACTGACTAAGATGTACTTCTAGTTGCAAACTGTGCGTGTGTGTGTGTGTGTGTGTGTGTGTGTGTGTGTGTGTGTGTGTTGCTTGTTTATAGCAGGAAATATTTTTTTAAAAAAGTGTTCCATCCTGCACTAGTGCCAACTACTCTCTGGCCCCAGCGGTCTCACAGCAACCATGGCTAGCCCCGTGCAGCATCCGCCCATCTCATAGTTCTCCTGCTGCAGACTCTGCTCACATTCCCAGCTCAGGTAAAATCAAAACTCTAGAGGCTTGTAATTTATGAGTCAGATTTATATTAGTAAATTCTCAACCCACAAAACGCCCGCACAGTGAACTCAAAACTCAATTGATATAAACACAAACTACACCCCTAGATGGGGCAAACACATTCTACTTATTATTTAATCACCTAGCTAAGAATTCCCCAACACTTATGGCTCCCAGGACTACGTGGTTCTGGCTCCTCTTCCTCTCCTATAAGTTTCATCTTATCTCATCCTCTCCTTCCCTTCTTCTCCCCTTTCTTTGTCTCTGTCCTGGATTCTGAAATTCTCAGCCAGCCTGACTTCCTTTTCCACTGGCCAATCACAGGCTCTCACTTTATCTTGAACCTGACCTCATCTGCATATAGAAAACAACCCACATTTCCCCTTTTCTGTCCAGTTAAAAGGCTCTTTCCTCTCAAATAAAAATTGAATACAACTATTTCTGTTTTGTAAATTATAAAGTATAAGATACACCTAACATCCAGTCTATCATCTTTGACAATTAATAGAACATTCTGTTATCTATCCTAACTTTTAAAAGGCTTATGAATCTATATCTGCTATGTCCTGGTTTTAGCTTGTATACTATCTGAAAACTATTTTCTTAAATATATTTTCTCAGTGTTAAATAGCCTGGGTTGGCTATGAGACTATAACTAGTCTTTTGACCTGTCAGAAATCTGAGAACAACCAACATTATCTGAAAATATAGGAAGCCTAACACAGCTTTTAGAACTGAAATAAATTGTAGAGACAGCTGCCTACCTATTCAGCTCCAGTATTTCAGGAAATTGGGGCATAGTCTTCAGCCTTCTGGCCCAGGATATTCTGATAGACCTTGGAAAACTGGAATTATTAAAGACTAGCTTACTCTGTCTTGGAGAACTAAGCTGTTGTAACCTGTAACTTGTGTCCTCTCAAGGATAGTACAGGTCTGCAGGAGAGATGTGCAGTTTCTGCCAAGCGGCCACCTAGCCACTTGGTAGAAGTGCCACTTGGCCTACTCATCTGGTAGTAGAGACATTCAGCTGCTTCTTTGAATCCAGGAATGGGGAGCTGTTAGGAGCAAATTTGTCTCAACAACAAGTGAAAAAATAACATTAAATGTCAGGTTCTGTGAATTTCTGACATTTTGAAAACAAACTATCTACGTTCATAAAATAATCTGGACTGTTGTCCATTACTTACCCTCAGCTATTTATAATTAAAATACCTGAAAACACCCTAACAATAAACTCAGAGCCATGAATTTGCTATCTGGACCTTAACTCATAGGCTTAACATCTCAGATCCATTTCTAATGGCATTTATGGAAGGACTGGGTCAAAGCCTTATACTTTTAAAATTTTTGTATCAATAGAAGAAATTTATACCAATGAAAACCTTGATTCTGCATCAAAACAAATTCTATGCCAATTGTAACTTCAACTTAAAGATTTCTACCAAGTGAGATTATGGCTACACAATCAATTCTAGCTATACTCTCCCTGTTCAAATTATGACCATTTCAAAATTCCCCAGAAAGACAACTTAGAATAACCACCTCCCGCCCCAAAGCCCAGCAAACGGGGATGACGACACTTCATAACTTCTTTATGCTGAATATGGGCGATGAGATATTTTTGAAAGGCGGGGGAGGGTAGGGAAAAAGGGGAGTTTGCTGGCTTTAAGAAGGCCACACCAACAATTGTTATAGTCTCTTATGTCTGTGTCCTGACTAGATCCACTGAAAGTCCAAGAGATCAGGATTTCAAGCAGGTCAGTTCAGCATGTTTGACGATGAGACTCAGCAAGGCTGTGGATTCTATAATATACAAATCTCAAAACAAAATTTTAGAATCATCAAGAATCTGTATGGATTTTATTAGTCTGTGTAGGGCATTCAGTCTAGTTAGGATGAAATTTTACTCCAAGCATAAGTCTTCATTCCTGCCATGTGAAGGATTTTGTTTGTTTGTTTAATTCACCTGTATCTATTTTCAGGTGGTATTCCTCTATCATATCTGATCCATATAACTCTGGATGGTGTATAGACATGAATCACCTTTTCTAAAAATGTAAAGACAAAACTCTTCTCCCAAATCAGCATATCCTTCCGTTGGCAACTGGGAATGCTTGTATCCTGCCTGCCCTCTCTTCCACAGGAATAATAAAACAACCAAAAAACTATTCCTTTTGAAAATCTGTATTCTCTCCTTCTAACTATAAGAACAATTTAATCACATATCTATTAATACCTGTTAATAAGAAGCAGGCAGCTAGTCAAGCCAGGATTTTAACCCAAAATTCCTGAGGAGCCCAGGAACAAAGACTATAATATAAGTTCCTGCAGACTTTCATATACCATATCTACCATATATGCTCTCTACCTGAAGCCACAGACTTCTATTTACTAATTCTTTTTATAATAACTATCTGTTATGCTCTCTACCTGGAGCCACAGACTTCCATCAATACCTGTTCATTGCAGGCAATTATCACCTCTCTCTACTTGGAGTCAGTGACTAATTTTCCTGATGCTAGTTCCGAACTGTGGGCAAAATTCCATACGTGACTCAGACTAAGTCTGTATATAAATCTATCCTAAAAGCAAATAACCCCAATTTTATAAATTCACAGTTAAATCAACATCTGCCCCAAGACTAGGCAGATGCTTCTATTCTCTGGCTCTCTGATTCAGAATGGTCATCTTACTCTCTTTTCACAGTCTGGGACCTCAGAGCCCTGTTTCTTTGTTTCAAGGTTGCCTGGCCTGAGGCATCACACACCCAACTCTGCTCAGACTTGACTCCACTCAGTTCACACAGATTAAATCTCTAACTCATAGGCCAAGAATCCCAAATTTCCAGTGGATTTCTGCCCCACATTGGTTGGCCACCTGTAGTGGGAAATATTAAAAACAAACACAAAACAAAACACTACCATCCGGCACTGCACTATCTCTTCTTCTCCTTCCCTTCTTTTCTCCACTCTGTCTCTCTGACCTCATCTCTAAAATTCTCAGCCCACCTTCCTTTCCCACTGCCCAATGACAGGCTCTCAGCTTATCTTGTACCTCCCCTCACTTTCAGATAGACAACAATCCACACTTGTTTGTTTGCTTGTTTCTTTTGTTTGAGACAAAGTTTCTCCGTGCAGCCTTGGCTATTCTGGAACTCACTTTGTAGATCAGGCTGGCCTTGAAGTTAGATATCCACTTGCCTCTGCCTCCTGAGTGCTGGTATTAATGGCATGCACCACCACTGCCCAGCTACATATCTTTATTTGAATTATTATAAAACAATTATAAATAGTGCAGGCTGCAATGTGACATTTTAGTACATGTATACAATGAATGATCAGATCTGGGTCATTGGCCCATCTGTGACCCCAAACACTAAGCCATCCTCCTTTTGCTTCTTCAAGTTAATTACCAGAGAGGAATTTGGCTGTTTCCTTAAGATCTTATCAAAATGATGCCAGAGTCACCCATGGGGTCCCTTCTAGTCCTTTGTTGAGGGTCCAAGCAATGGGCAGATAATTTGGCTGTGGGGACTGAGCAGGAAAAGGGCCCCAGAATCTTTTCCTCTTTTGTTTCTGTCTAGTGCATGTTTGAAGGAAAGGGGCAGTAAACCGCTGGGGCTTGAAGCAAGTCTTCTCATGCTTGGGGGGACACTGGTGTGGGATATAGTCCAAGGAACACTGGTCTCCGCCTTTCTGGAATACATTTGGAAGAAGTCAAAACACAACTTGAAAGAAACGATGACATTTTCCAGAGGGGCTGGAGGCTCTGGCTTCATTTCTCTTTGGTCAGTAACGGTACTGTTGCTTTTCCAGCAGCACAACACAATCTTTCCTATCATTTCCAGTCATTCTTCACATTCTATTCAGGTTTTCGGCGCCCTCAGGAAAATTAGTAGTGAATGAATTGTGTAATGTGAACACAAGAGGGTTTGCTGTCTTTTGGCAAGCTTAATGCCATACTAAATAGTCATGAGAAGTGATGAGGAGGTGTGCCTGGAAGTGGTCTCAAGACAAAAAGGTCATCTGCAGACTGGAATGTCCTTGTCCCACAATCTTGTATCACAGTCTTGAGAGCCACCATGGGATCAGAGTCCACTCCCAAGTTCTGTTACTTTCTTTGGTACATGTTTTCCTCCCCAGTGTCACACCAACCCCAGAGATTACACTGTGGCATGTGACCACCATGTGACACCCACCTGGTTCTTCTGCTCTGGGTTGAGCCAAAAGGACCCAGTACAGAAGCAGTTCAGAGGGAAGCTAAAACATAAGCAAGCATCAGTATGGACCCACTACCACTTATCTTGGTGGAGGCAGATTTTCAGGGCTCTCTTAATTCTTGTTTATCATCAGAGAGGAAGAAGTAGCATACTTTAATCAACCTGATTTTATTCACTCCGGGGGAGTTTTCCAAATGTGGAAGCTGGACTAGCAGCGTTGGATTTCTTTGGAATGTCTTAGGAATGCATGCATACTCTTGGGCCTTTCCCTAGATCCTGTGAATGACACTCTCCAGAGTGGTGCACAAGCCTCTGAATGGACAAATCTATGAGATACTGTCGAAGCTCATGTTTAAATCTAATGTCCTAGGACAAAGAAAGCCAAAGTTGGTCTTTCCCTAATGAACCAGAGTCACTTTTATTAGGAACCCCAGGGCACATGGAGATACACGGCACTCCTATACCACAACTCTGACCTACCTCTTCCTTAGTACCGTCATCGGAAACCAGTTCCTGTTTCCCTGCTCCATTTAGTCATTCATCAATTTTTCAGTCACATAAAGAGCCCCCACAATTAATAACAGAAGAAATGAGAAAGAAACAAAAAAGAACCTATATCTCTCCATGTCTTTTCCTAAGCCAGCCTTCCCAGGAGACTAAGAATTCACAAACATGTTCATAAACAGTTTTGTTGTTACAAGTAAAAGAACATCATGATCTATTTTAACTTGAAATTTTACATAATATAAATATTTTTTCTCACTACACTGTTCAGTATTGATATTTTTAATGATTTTGTAGCATTATGATTTATGAATGCACAATAATTAATCAAGCCTTTACCCCCCAAAATGAACATATAAATTTCTTTCAAATTCTCATTTTGTATTCATACCAGAAAGAGAAATTTCACTGAATCAAAAATTACTCATGTGCAATTTTCATCAGATACTGTAAAGCATCCTTCTGCCTTATGGATCAATGTTTGCTTCTAAGAAACAAAATATGGAATGCTATTCCCTCAACCTGCAGGGTTCAGCGTTCAACTTCCACCGCCTGATAAAAACAAAGACTTTAATGCTTTTTAATTTTTATTCTATTGGTCATAATATTTTAAATATTCACATATATTTGCTTTTCATTATTTTTATTTCTCTATAACTTGCCAGGTCACACCTTTCTGTACTTCCATGGGACTTTTATACTTTATTGATTTATAGGGTTTTTTTTTTTATATATATCAGCTGTTCACTTTGCCTGAGTTGTATCTCCCATACTTGTAGTTGTCAAAAGTACCATTTGCTACACAGAGAAATAGTTGCTTCTGTGGCATGGAGAGAAATGTGAGCTGACTGTGCAGAATATTAGTGTAACTTGGCAGAAATCTGAATTGATGTCTCCAAGGCACCATTAAAAGATCCAATCTCAATTGGATGAGCCTGGATGCATGACTCAGAATCATTCAGGGCCCCCCTGCTTCTGCCAGCTCCAAATGGGAAGAAAGCATGGCTTCCAAGCCATCTCTTATTTTGTTGTCATAGAAATTTTTGAGACAAGGAAACCAACATCAATAGAGACCTCTTTTGTTAACTCTGAGCTGTGGGGCCTAGGGCTAGTTTCATGGTGTGATTCTTAAGCTAAGGATGATGTCTGCTTTCTTTTAATCAAGAGAAAAGGGTAGGGAAGAAATAGTGTGTGCAACCAAGTCCCTGGTCCTCAGGTAAAAGCCACCATTCACATACGACATAGATTCTCCCTCTGAGGCAACTTCATTTTACTATTTAAAGAGTTTTCTGACTTTCTTGTTTTTTCCAGTGGTCTTTTTAGAACTCCATTAAGCATGTAAGTTCCTCTTGATGTGATAAAGAGTGAAGATTGTTGGTGTGCTAAAGACAGGCTGAGAACCAAGAGGCATTACCTCTTATTCCAAATAGAATATAGATAGAGTAAGCAGAACCTGTGCTATTCAGGCCTTTCACCTGGTTTTCATGGTTTTGTTTTTTGGGTTTTTTTACTGGTAATTATTTAAGTTTTTAAATTGCAAATTCATCTTGGGGAAAAGGCCAACCAAAGGAATACCTGATTGTAAACTTTGGTTTTTTTATTGCATTAATATATAACACAAAATTTTGTATAGCCACACCAAGGCAATTATTCATACAAGCTTTATATTTTGTTGCCAGTTCACCACTCTGTGTGGTATTGGGTCTCACTAGTTCCATATATGAGTCATATTTGGTCCACAGGAGACCTCTTCTGCTTACTTTGACCATTATTCTTGCTACCTCCATGAATGCACACACACACACACACACACACACACACACACATTAAATATAATATGTTATGCATATCTCTCCTCTAGAAATTGTCAATAATTCATTTGCATGAGATTGGACATACTTTCTCCATCTCATTATTTCTGCTCAGTAGACTGTAATATCCTTTTATTTTACTTTTTACTTTTTAATATTTTTATATTATGCATTTTATTTATTTATTTTTGCTTTTGACCTTTCATATATGTATACAATGTATTATGGTCATATTTACCACCATTATTCTATTTATCTCCATCCTTTTCCTGCCAGAGGCCTTCTTCCCTAGTATTCCTCCCTCCCTTCTTCCCTCCCTCTCTCCCTCTTCCTCTCCTTTGTGTGTGTGCAAGTGTGCATTGCGTGTGTGTACTTGTATGCATTCTCATGTTTTGTACTGATAGCAACAGCTGTTGTATATTCTGACATTTCACAGTTAACTCATGTGTTAGTCAGTCTTCCATTCTGTAGACAAATGACTGAGATAATCAGCTTACAAAGAGAAAATGTTTTCTCTCCTCTTTTTGGAAATGGAACACTTCCATGTTGGCAGAAAGAGTTAGCTCCCTTCATCAATGTAGCTGGAAAGTGACTTAGTACTGGAAAAATAAGCCTATCAAAACTGTTTAAGTATACTAGAATGTCCCTGGGACACAGGTATAAATTATAAGCTTTCATGGAGGCCTCTGAAGACTATCACAATCTCTTGGACTCCTAACAGCAGTCATTTCCTGGTTGTTCTCCTGGAGAACTGTTGACTAAGAAGATCCTGTACCTTTCCACCTGGAGATATGTGTTTATCTGCCCTCTTCCCTTCACTGGAACATCTCTTCTAGGTAAAATCCATGAAACTTAGACAGTAGTAAAACAGGCCTGCAAAGGAGATCCTCTGTTTGAGAGAGATTTCTCTTCTGAGGTCCCAGCTAGCTTGAGATCCTTTTTATGGGGCATCTTGCTAACTTAGGAAACTCCAGCACAGTATAGAGTCCTAAGACTTCCATCACAGTGGAGAGTTATCCCAAGTGCTGAAATCCCTGGATGTGACCTATTTCAAGCCATTAAAACTCTGTTATTTAAATGGAGAGGGCAAACATCCCAGAAACAAGACAAAGAGCAGAGCAAGTCCTTAGCCTGCAGGTATTCTGCAAAGGCCCAGCATCCATGTGGAGGGGTGAGAGTAGACACAGCTGGCTATAGAATAGTAATAAAAGTAACCAGATGGTAGAGATCATTTGATTCCCTCTGGACATCCTTATTTCCAACTATCACTCTACTTCCTCCTGTCAGGACTCTGTGGATGCAATCCTAGACAATCGTAAAAACACCTTGGGAACTGTTGTGACTTACTTAAATGCTTCTGTCAAGGCAACAGATGGTAAATGGCCAAGGCTAAAATGTCCAAGGAAGTTTTACTTCCAGCTGGTACATTGTCTTGCATCATGCAGTTATGAAAGATGGAGGTGAGTGGGTCACTTGAGTAAAACAGCTGAAGTTCACCCCTCACTTGAAACAGGAAAGCAGCGTGTACTTAGCAGCCCTTCAGCTGGGTCCCAAAGCCAGGGGCTCAGTGACTGTGCATGGCTTAAGAACCATCACAGAGCAAGGTAAAGCAGCAGCAGTGATGGGGAGGGAAAGGATGGGGAGGGCAAAATTCAGGAAAAATATTACAAGTGAGCCCACAATACGTATCCTGAGCTCAAGAAGACACCCAGAGTATATATAGCTGTGTTCTATGAGCAGCAGAAATTGGGGGGGGGGGG
>NW_022196897.1:135250806-135318299 GCF_008632895.1 Mastomys coucha
GGGGGGGGGGGCGAGAAAGGCACTTTCTAAGTTTTGAAAGGTAAATGCAAACTCATTTCTCCTCCATTAACATAGGAGTGGGGACAAGTCGTCCATGACAATTCCCTATCAGAGAGTCACACCCCATTATCTGCTGGGAATTGTGGATGACAAATAGGCCATTTATATGAAAATTGAAGGAATTTCTCCTTGGTGCGACAATGCAAGGGCAACCAGGAAGTTGTTGAGCAACTCCTGCTTACCCCAAGAAGACAGCAGGGTGGCTGCCTATAGAGTAACACCTATATCCCTTAACTTCCAAAACCATGCCATCACCATATCTGTCTATTCTAGGTATGAAAATGGATTATTCAAAGAAGGGGTACTACCTGATAGGCATGCAGACATATGAGAACAGGAATATGGTGGAAATGGAAGATAAAGTCTGAGTGTTTTAAATGCATGTTAAGATGAGCGTTAGTGGACGTGGTTGCTACTGAAATTAAGAAAAGGAGTCTAGCAATTGTCAAGATGAGTAATATTAATTGGGTAAGCAGAAGCTAAGAGTCTAGTGTGAAGGCTCTTGGTGACTCTCATCATGGGCCCATGATGGTTTCCACTTCCAAATTCAGAATGAGTACCATGTCAGTGATGGAATATAAGCAACAAGGGGCTGTTCAGTGGCATCTGTGCTAAGATACTACATAGTCCAACCAGGAGGCAGCTCTGTGGCCACCTTCGTCACGGCAATAGTGAAGCTATCATCTTTGGAGAATGATCAAATTGAATGGTAAATGCAGGCAAGGATGCACTACCTTGTGGAGAGACCACAGAGGCCTTACCCAGGATCACAGAAACATTCATTGTGTGGAACATGAATAGAGGAGATGCCATTCTGGATCAGGGAAAGGTAGCCAGAGATAATGTGATTGAGCTTGGGACTGACAGGGTGATAAGGTAGTCAGGATAAACTACACACCCCGCCAGAAATCTGTGCCCTTTAGATCCAGTGCTACTAGGTGCTTCCCAAGGGCCACCGACAATGTTGGTTATAGGCTTGGGGAGCACGGCATTCTGTGCTGTGGATGAATGCCCATGGAAATGGAGAGACCACAGCAGTATTATTCACACAACTGTACCTAAGACAGAGTCTTGGCATTTTAAAGAGCCTTCTGAAGCCTTCAGGCTTAGAGAATGATATGGTATAACTCTATATTGGCTTGCTGGCCTGCTTGACAGGCACACAATGTAGAGGTCCTCCTGCTATTTGTACGAACAATTTGAAATATTTTCCTGGCATTGTTGAAGACTATATTCTTCTCTAAAGTCTCACCGTCAGTAGACTTTTTACTCTGTGTACCCCTATTGAAGATTTGGCCAATATAATTCATGGTGAATAAGTAGGACAAATTTAAGGGGCAATTATGTGAACCCTTGCATTTTTATTTTACTCTTGCTTTACAATCTATGTTGCCTTGTTGCTTTAGTTATTGGGATTACTTGAAACCAGACCCTATGTCCAACTGACATCATTTCATCCCAAGAGCTTGATGTTTTTCAATACAAGCAGTTGCTTCTGAAAGACCCCCAGAACTGGGGAGATCCTTACTCAAGTCTTGGGACAACGCGACCACCCAATGACTTACGAGAGACCGAACTTGCTGCAATCACATGAGGTTTATTGGGGATACCGGTACCGGGTCGATCTCATGACCTTGCCAGTCAGAGGAGTTCGACCCCGAACACAAGAAGTGTGGAGTATTTAAGGGAACATCCATAAGCAGGGGGCGGGAAGAGGGTTACCAAGGAAACAGAACATAAACAGTGGAAACTTTCAGAGGGACCTGACCTAAGGTATTCAGTTAGGGAGGGGAACACATTCATTCTAGGAATGTAATCTTCATCTAACTGGTTGGCAGGGTGGAGAGCCTAGTAAACCAGTAGACCTTCATTCCTAGTTCCGCCCTCATTGTGGATCATTCAGGAGGGACAGGTATCAGGAACCAGAGCCCTGAGCCTCTGAGTTCCTAGAACTGGCTATTTTATATTTCTGGCTGGCTATAGTGGCCCTCCATGTCCTTTTAGGTAAAGGTTATACACCATACATTTGTATTAAATGCCTTCATTTTAAATTCCAAGATTCTCCAGCCTTTCACTTCCAGTTCACCCAGTATTGATGTGCAATAATGTATAACTTTAGAAACGCTGATGTGAATCTACCCGGTTCCAGATCTAGAATTAGCTGCTTCTTTATAGAACCTTAGCTTTTGTTGGATAACAGTATAAGAAACCAAGATCTGGACAAGAACTGCTGATCCTCAGCCCTCCTTGTGACAAAACTAGGAGATAAATGTGCTTACTTAGTCATGTGACAACATCTATAGGGAATATTTGTACTTTTAAATATACATACTTCTACATTTATACTTATTTTGAATACATGTACATATTTACATCCACCTTTGTCTATATTGTAACACTCTGTCCAGCCTTAGCTTACTAAAGACCCCCTGAGTGAACCACGTGGAGCATGGATCAATGAAAAAAGCAAGAGGATATTATTGTTCCAGTGCACTGGGGTCGTCCCAGACCTGAAAGAGAGGCTGTGACCCCCCCCCCCACAGCTTGTTCAGTGAGCTTTTATACAGTTTTTGAGGGTAGACTTTGGTAACAGCATGAATTGGTTTACACCCATTTGAGGTCCACACTGACCTTTCTCGGTATTGGTAACCCCAGGTGAGTGTGGTGTTAATCACCAGAAGGGGAAACTGAAACATTTTTGGTTGTAACCGACACCTGCCCTGCTTCTTTACAGGGGCTTCCTGTAAAGTTTGTATTACTGGGACATTCCGGGAAGAGAGTGTGCATTCCTGGCAAGGTCTCTCAGCAGCCATCTTATGTTCTCTAAGGTCACACGCTATCAGTCTAAACTTGAGTCCATCCATAACAATGCCTCCTATTCTATCCCCATTATCATATATCACTGCAGCCATCTTCCCTTGTTTCCTTGCAGCTCACTGTTTCTGCAGTAACAATCCCTCAGTTGTTCTGTTCCATATTAACCAGGGACTTCATACTGTTGACTAATATCTTCCCAGAAAAGAACCTGAACACATAATGTGTGTGGGTCCTTTTCCCTTAATCCTCAAAGTCACCTCATTTCTGAAGTTACATAGGTCAAAATCTTCCCTCTCAATCCCTTTGGTGAAATTGCTTCATAAATTTAAAAGGCAATTAGACCTCTTGTCATAATCTGCATTGCATCCTGGTGTCCTCTGACCTTCTACTCATTTTTATTTGTAAGACTTAAGTCAGTACTTAAGTTCCCTGAGCTTTGGCAATTATGTAAAAAGTACTTCGTACCCACCATGACAGTGTGTGCAAGACTGTTTCTTAGGTACCCCAGCTTCAAACAAAAAGCAGTTAGCGTCAATGTGAAATTTTCAAAATGTGGTGTTCTAAATATTCACATGTTATGGCTCCCCACCCCCACCCCGTAACTCTTTTCTGGATTTCTCAAGAAAAAAATGGACATAGCATCAAACACAAGATCCATAGTTCAATCTCCAGCACTGACAAACACAAAAGAATATTGAGTGATAATTACCTCATGTAGCTTTGTATATCTGAAAATGTAGAAGTTAGATTTTGTATTCCAAAGAAGAAACAGAATCATGTAGACTAGCTATATCCTGATGTCCCACAGGGACATAGGGAAATTAGTGGATTATCCTGGATTCAGACAACTTCAGATTCTGAACACATTTTCATTTAATTATATAAATTTTAGCAAATTAATCTTTTTTTAACCAAACTTCCATGTGTTCATCCTTAAGCAAGGCCATTATTCATCCTCATCCCTCTGCAGCTAATATAGATTCTAAGACAGATGTAATTTCAAATGACTTTTAAAACATTTGAAAAACACTGTGGCAAGCTGTGTATTTCAAACATGAGAACAATGGAATTTCCATTGCACCCACTGTCCTGCAGGGTAACCTGGCCTCTGCTCTATCCCTGGGAGGATCCCTGTCTCTTCTTCACTCCAGATTCACTTAGTACCCAATGTGTCTCTACAAGGATGTGGGAAGGAGGAACTGTATGAGTTACAATCCTTGGCCACGAATACCTTCCTCTTCCTCATCAACAGAGATACACATAATACTTTTAAACATTCAAGATGCTATGCCAGCAATCAGGCACTATGCTGAAAGCAAGTCAGACCCCATAGAGAGGCCACTGGCATTAGGCCTTCAAATCATCTTAGCCCAGGACATAAATGTCTATAAAGATTACACATTGGACTTTGAATCCATTTCCCATGTGAACACTATTGAGAACCCCTTGCTGAAACCTTTCTAGACTCTGGCCCACATTATTCAGGAACATTTTCTGACTTTCCTAAGCCTCTGGCCTACTTAGATACAGTGACTGATCATCTGAATAGTCACTACTCTGCCTCAGTTACTGGTCAAAAATTGCTTATTTCCAAATCCCCCAAGACTCCATGACACAATGACTCATTTCAGCTGAGAGGGGAGGAGAACAAATTGCAGAGAGGGAAAGAGTCTTGCTAGAAGCCACTGTATTGCTAAGCGCTCACAATTGGGGAGACGTGTCTCAAACATGAATTGAAACACCCTCAAACCAGGATAGAACCAAGGCTGGCAGTTTGCCTGGGTGTGCTAACACATAACCTCACCGCTCATGGAGACACTCTACTTTGGGTGGAAAGAAGGGGGCAGATGCATACCCTGTCTCAGAAGTTCTCATATCTGTGTCTGAGCTATTCCTCTCCCAATGGTAGTATCTGTGGGGAGACTTTCCCTTTCTAATCCAACATTTCACTTGAAACCCCTAAACAGTTCTGAGTAAGCCATGCATGCCTATCAGACACCAAGAGGTCTATAGGAAGACTATAGTGTATTCACATTTGAGCCATATACAGTACCACCCCAAAGGACAAGTTACCTTACCTTTTTATCTTATTCTTTTGAGTTTGTTAGAAGTAAATATCCTATCTTTGCTTTTGAATTTATCCCAAACAAGAAGCTTCTTGCTACCTTGTGTCTGACAGGCGTCACCTAATTAGATGTTCTCACAGTGAAGTTGATATAGGTATATTTGTAGTTTTGCATTCGGTTTCCAAATAGGGAACCTAGGAGACTACACAGGGAAGGAGTGGTGTGCACATAGGCAGAGCAAGTGCTAGTCTTCTTTGAATGGCTCAACATCCATTAGCTTGAGCAGAAACAGAGCACACTGCAGGATCATGTCTGTTTTGAGTACATGTCACGTTAAATCTTGCCTCATAAGTTAAATGTCCTTTTTGATGAGGATGGACAATGCTAGAGGGATAGGTATGTCCATAGGCACTGTCTTAAGGTTTCTATTTCTGTGACCAAAAGCACTTTGAAGAGGAAAGGATTTATTTCAGTTTACAGTTCTATATCATATTCCATAACTGAAGAAAGTGAGAGGGAACGCAAGCAGGGAAAGAACCTAGAGTCAGAAAGTGATGCAGAGGCCATGGAGGAGTACTACTTACTGGTACTGGAGCTGCCTTTCTTACAGCACCCAGGATCACCAGCTCAGCAGTGGCACCACTCACAATTTCCTAGGACCTCCACAATAATCAGCTGAAGAAAATGTCTCAGATGCCAATATGGTGAGGGGATTTTCACAATTGAGGTTCCTCTTTCCAAATAAGTAGCTTGTGTCAAGTTGACATAAAACTACCCAGATTAGCACCTGTTTATGGTCTGGGTATAAAATAGCTTCTATAGGCTTGAATTTTTGAACACTTGATCCATGGCTGGTAGTGCTGTTTTGTGAGATTATAGAACCTTTGGGGCCTACATGGAGGATGTGAGTTGCAAGAGGAAGGAAGGTTATAGCTAAGTCACATTTTTGACCTAGCCATTCTGTTTGTCTTCCAAGATGTGAGCAAATGCCACTGCCATGAACCACCATTAGGTTTTCCCTACCATGGCAGATTGTATCCTCCTAAACTGTGGGCCAGACTATATCCTTCCTCTTGAGAGTTGCTTCTAGTCTGGTATTTGTCACAGCAATGAGAAGAGTAACAAGTGCACATCGCTGAGGAAGATAAGGCATTTTTCACTGAAGGGTTGAAGTATCTAAAGGAACTGGAAAGAACAGAAAATAAATGCTCAAATATATTTCAAAAACAATCCCAGTGGAGACAAGCAATCAGGCGGAAAATTGGCTCACAAGAGGAAATGCCTTCTTTCCCACTTGGAATGAAAATCCCAGGACATAAATTTTATAGTAGTGATGATATGTATACATGAAAGTTTTATGGGAGTTAGAGAATGGACTAAGCAGTTTGCATGGACTCCAGGACAACTCCTGTGCCAGTAGGTTGTGCTCGGGGTCCTTTTCTAGGTTACAGGCATCTATCTCCTGTGTCCTATCTAGAAGACTTAAGATGCTTCTAATTGCTCATTTTCCTATAAGGGAATTAATCCTAGAATAATAGCTCCACCTTTTGACCACAAAGGCCTCCCCTCCCCTCCTCATTGGGAAATGGACTTCAACATAAGGACCCAATGGGATCACAAACATTCAATCTATAGCATTTTGGCACACAGACATACTTCAATGGAATAAATGGGCAAAACTAACTTTACTAAATCTCTTCCTTTGAAGTGAGCATTTTCTAGTAAGAGAGGAAGTTTATGTGGGTTTGTGATTTGTAGCCTTTTCTCTTGTGGATGTGTCCTCACCAGAAATCTGAGGACACAAAGAACACTGTGCTTACCAGGGGGTCGCCTTCAGTTTTATTTCACCTGTCAAATAAATTCTCACGCCTGACTCCCTTGCTGCTAGTATATCACCACACATTTAGTGTTAGTTTAAGACAGGAACTCTTCCTGCAAGAAAATAAAGACAAACATAAGGCCCCCAAAAGAGTTGATTCAGAGAGGTACAAGCCTGGCTAGTAGACTCTGCCACGTTTAGAAAACTGAGGTTCTAGGAAAGAAATGAGAGGCTAGATATGTGTCCAGCACCAGTCCAGCAGACCTATATCCTGGCTGCAGGTACAAAGCAATTAAAGGAAGTTAAAATCTAGCACCTTTGCTAAACAAGGCAAAATAAGATGAGCCAAATATCTGAAATTACTATTAGGGAAGTATGCAAAACAGGTACAGCAACATAGAAAACATGTAACTGATGACAAGTTCCATTTCCCCAGTCAGTTCTAGGATACTCATGGCTGATGAAAGCCAGCACCCACTCTATTCATATCATCACCATATTGTTTAACTCATACAGGAAAAGATGGCTTAGATGATTTGATACAGCTGTAAAATCAGAACTTGGGAAAACCCTTCATTAAAAGAATATTGTTCACTGTGACCCATTAGCACAGTGCTATGCCAACTTTTGGCAATTAAAATGTGAGTAAAGAAGCAGAATGACTAGAAGTGCTGGATAAGAAAGAATTCACTTGTGTTGAGACTGGGAGAGATCTTCCTGGGGAGAGAGGCCAAAAACACTACAGTTGGATGAGGATCCTAGAGAAGTGCCCAACGAGGCTGGAAGAAAAAGTACTGGGACAGGGGCAGGTGAAACAAGACTCAAAAGCCTTGGAAGCCCCCCTAAAATTGAAAAGCCTTTGAAAGATGTTCTGAGAAGAGTCAAGAAAATGGAGAAAAGGAAATGATGATAGGGTGTGTGCATTTTTGCAGTGTTCTCCAAGGCGGCCCAACAGAGGACAGGACAGAGGAGACTGTCTAGATGAATCTGATATCAGCGAAACAAAGGGGAGTCTGAATTTAAAGCTGTTGGTCATTGTGACAGGTTATCAAGTGAAAGAGTGATGAGCAAGACTGCCTGTATGGCTAACGGCCAGCTAGGACGATGAGAAGTTTAGCTGTGGATTTGGCAAGGTAATCTAGTAGTGGTACCCAGCTGTGTAAGTGTGGTCACTGGAGTTAGGAAGTAGAGGTTGAGTACATGGAAAAGGTGGTTAAATCTATGGGTGTTGATGAGTGGTTAACAGTCAAGTAAGCACAGGAAGGCCTTTGAACTGAACCTTTGATGGTTCCTCCTGCTTTGCCTCTGCAATCCCACCATGCGGTCTCCATGTCTTAACTTTTGTTTATTCTATTCAGGACTAAATGAGCCCCTCCAGTTCACGTAGAACTCATCTCCCGATACAGTTTGGGTAGTCGCCAGCTATTGCTTTGAATATTTTCTCTCCATTGTCTCCCTTTGTGCTGAATCTCTTTAGAGTTTCCTATCTCTGTATGTTTCAATGCTTGCCTTGCTGATTTTTTTTTTTTTTTTTTTTTTTTTTTTTTTTTTGATTTTTTGAGACAGGGTTTCTCTGTGTAGCCCCAGCTGTCCTGGAACTCACTCTGTAGACCAGGCTGGCCTCGAACTCAGAAATCTGCCTGCCTCTGCCTCCCAAGTGCTGGGATTCAAGGCGTGCGCCACCACCACCCGGCTCTTGCTGATATTTTTAAATCCATCTTCCAGAGCATAAATTCTTTCTTCATCTATGTCTAATGACATACTGGTTCTATTCTTTAGCTTTTGAAAATTCTTTCTGCTTTCTATTCTAGATTTGTTTCATGTTTTAATGTGATGATCTATTACCCACTATAAATTAATTATAGCTTTCTGTTCCCTCTTAATCATTGAAGTTATTTCAATTGTTTTGAACATTAGATTGCCGTAGACCTCTAGTCCAGTTTCTGCAAACTCTACAACTCTACTCTCTTAGATTTCTACAACTAGATTAAAATAGAATTGCTTTGAAAGGACACGATTCTGGAAGTAACAATTCTGCTTAGGGTGGTATTCTCACCTACCTCTTATTTCCCACTGTGGGTCTAAATAGAGCCACGTTCATATTTTTTTCTCTGCTGGAAACCCATGAGCTGTAGCTGTGGATTGTCATTGCCCTTGGAGACCATCTTTGTCGTTTTATTTTTTCCACTTGAGTGCTGAATCCATTTGTATTTTAATTTCTCAGCAGGGCACTTGTGCCTTGAATATAATAAGCGGAGAGCCAACACCTCTGATTAGCCTGGCCTTGGTTTGATTGCTTACTCAAGGGCCAGGGCAAACAGAGCTTGCAGATTTCTCCAGTGTGGGGGAGGAGTTTTCCTCCTTTTGCATAGAGAGGACACACTTCTGAATTTCTGGTTTTATGCATGGGCTCTCTTCTCAACAAACACTTTATCTTCTCACCACATCAAAGCATCAGAAACTCAGCCACAGCCCCCACACCTGTCTCCTGAATGCACACTACCCATGAGCCACATGATGTCTGCTGGAAGGCTAGGTAAGGTGACTATCTTAGTGGAATACAAACTGGGTTCTTTCACAGGTGAACATCAATCTAAGTAACAGTGGCAAAAGACCCTTGAAAACAGAAAAGCCTTAGAAAACAAAAAATTACAAACAATACAATTCAAGACATGGGAGAATGTGGGGGAGAGCAATGAATCTGATTGAAATACATTATATGAAATTTTCAAAGAATCAATAAGAACATTTTTTTTAAGTAAATAATCATTCCTTTCTGTGGTATACATTCATCTTTCACATACTTTATGCAGGGGGCACAGTTGGGCTATCCTGGATATGGAAGTATCCAGATAGAACTCCCCACCAGTCATCTCTGCCATGCAGTCACAGTCTCTAGTAAGCCAGTATGGAGTTAGTATATACAGGAATATGAGCAGGTGCTGGGTAAGAGTCAGCAGTACAAGTATCACTCTCAGAAATTCCTGGTTCTGGAACTGTCTTATTTTTTCTCAGCCTCCATTTGCTATTTGATGGCATGTAAAAAAAAACAATTCCATTTTTGTGACGTTGCTTCTCCCTTCTAGGGGACGCGACACTTAAAAAGTCTTATGTCTGCCAGCCACATTCCAAATGCAAACTTTTCTTAGTCTGTGCTGAGTTCAGCTGACCGTAACTGTCAAAGGCCCGTAAGCATTGGATCTAACTTTGGGTCTCCATTATAGCTCCTGAATTGGGGCTTCTTCAGTGGCAGGTGGGATAAAAACTGGCTTTGATACACAAATATACACACATGCAGCCTGGTGGAGCAGCATCCTTTCCATCCTTGTTTCACTTTAATTATAGAAAAATACAAAATAAATAAATAAATCATCTCTGAATGTTATATGCATTCTCCAAGTAAGAAAAAAAGGTTGCTCTCTAGCGTAATCAGTGAATCTTGGGACTCGTACTCTGGCATAGTTGCCAAGTTGGCATCGGTGGCTGCCTTAGCATGCTGATGTCAACCGAAGTCGGTAAGTATTCAGGTTGCAATTTATATTTAAATTGGCTATTTCATAGTATGAAAACAAACACAAATTCCTTGAAACTGCAGCACACTTTGTACCTCTGAGAGATTACACTGGCCTCAAGGCCATGGAGCTGCCATGCCCTGGCTCTTGTTTCGTGTATTCTATTCACATTTGCTTTTAATGTGTCTCCTTGATACTCTAGGTTCTTTGTATTTGATCACGACTTTATTCAAAAATCAACATGTTACATTTTGTCCATTTTGCTTCCCTATAGAGAAGCTCTGCTAAAAGCTTAAATGTCTCAAACACTATCTTGAGACCATGGCCAGAGCTATACAAAATGTCACAAATATCTTTCTTCGTTAAAACTAAATGAATGAATAAATAAATAAGTCGCAAGAAATCATAGGTTGGTTGGTACAATATTGCCCCACCCAGAACTTATTTAAATGCCCTAAGTGTAGCAGGCTACACTGCTCTTGAGTGACAAGTAAAACCTGAGCCTGAGTGAACCACACAGTAGTGAGGAAAAAATAGGGTTTTTAAAAGAATCATTTATTAATACACAGTAATTGGGCATACTAAGGTGTTTTGTAGTGGCATACTTTTTTCTGTGCTTGGAGTTGCTTTGACATATATTTTAGACAAGAGAAATTTACTCAGCTACCCAAATTAGAAGATCAGCAATGAGCTGGGAATACTTTTTCATAGATTAAAAAACTCTAGAGCATGGCCATGTATGTGGAGATGAGATACTGAGGAAGGAGACCATCATTGTGGAGGATTCTTGACATGCCTCCCAGCTGCGTCCTCTTCCCTGGCATCTGTGTTGGCTCCAGTGACTAGACTGTAACTGAAAGAACACAGGAGAGTGTCCTCTCTGAGTCTTCTGCTGAGTTTCCCCCATGTTGTCTCTTAGATGGAGCCCTAAGGTGCCACTCAGGAAGGGACTGACCATCATTTGGGAGAGGGAAAGATGTTAGGCATTGATAAAACACTCTCGGACTTTTCAAAGGAGCACACCCACCAGTTAGATTTTAAGTGACCCTATTTAACGCCAATGGAATAGAAGTTAGGTGGTCTGATCCAAATTCCTGACTACAGGTATAGTCCTATGGTTGTGGACTCACGTGTTACAAAGCAACAGATAATTAGGACAGTCAGTCCCCTCTATACCCACAGGGAATTCAGCAGTGGGGAGTAAAATGTGAGCAGGTAACACAGTCCTCAGTTTGCATTCAAAAGCAAGTAGTTGACTCGGAAACCAGTCAGAGTCTTAGAAGGGGAGGAATTAACAACTGGGCACTTCTCCAAGTAAAACTTAATGGTAAGATCAAGCTGACACCTGTCAATTAACTTCTACCCTGAACTCTCTTACATTTTCAGGTTTTGATTCCAGGGTTGCCCTTATACACCCTGCACTGCATCTCCTAGCTCTAATCCTTCCCATCCCCATAGATGTCTACTGAGCAGTAGTGAAACCTGGAGAGCTTTCTTATTGCATCATGCCCTTGAATGTGTGCAGTCTCACCTAGATCAATGTTGGTTCTAGGAACAGTAAACTTGCTCATTTAAAAACAAAAAGACTCATTATATAGCTCTGGCTAGGGACAAACTCCTGACCCTTCTAGCCTTGTTTTATGAGCTGGGATTGTAGGAATGTATCCCCACATCAAGCAAGAAGAGTTTTTGTGAGTCACATCAGGCATGGCTGAAGCTAGCATTTTTCTCCAGAAATCCAAAACAACCCAATGCAGTCTATGAGTTAGCAAACCAGGATGTGGGAGGTCAGGAAAGCAATGTGAAACAAGTTTTTAATTTTTTTTTATTTTGTCTTTTTTTTTTTCATTTTTTTATTAGATATTTTCTTTATTTACATGTCATATGATTTCTCCTTTCCCAGTTTCCCCTCCAAAAAACAAACAAACAAAAACAACAAGAACAAACCCCTGTTGCCTCCCCCTCCCCATGCTTCCCACCCTACCCTCTCCCACTTATTGGCCCTGGCATTCCCCTACACTGGGGCACAGAACCTTCACAGGGCCAATGGCCTCTCCCTCCATTGATGACCAACTTCGCAATCCTCTACTATACACATGCTGCCAAAACAATCAGTCCAACCATGTATAGTCCTTGGTTGGTGGTTGAGTCCCTGGGAGCTCTGAGGGTACTAGTTAGTTCATATTGTTGTTCATCCTAAGGGGCTGCAAACCCTTCAGCTCCTTTGGTCCTTTCTCTAACTCCTTCATTGGGTACCCTGTACTCAGTTCAATGAATGGCTGTGAGCCTCTACATCTGTGTTAGTCAGGTACTGTCACAGCCTCTCAGGAGATAGCTATATTAGGCTGGCTTGTCCTTCCTTCAGTCTCTGCTCCATAGCTGGGCTCTGCAACTCCTTCCATGGGTATTTTGTTCCCCCTTTTAAGAAGAAATGAAATGTCCACATTTTGGTCTTCCTTCTTCTTGAGTTTTTTGTGGGTTGTGGGTTGTTCTTCCTATATTCCGAACTTCTGGGCTAATAACCACTTATCAGAGAGTGCATACCATGTGTGTTCTTTTGTGATTGGGTTACCTCACTAAGGATGATATTCCCCAGATCCATCCACTTCCCTAAGAATTTCATAAATTCATTGTTTTTAATAGCTGAGTAGTACTCCACTGTGTAGATGTACCACAATTTCTGTATCCATTCCTCTCTAGAGGGACATCTGGGTTGTTTTCAGTTTCTGGCTATTATAAATAGGGCTGCTATGAACATGGTGGAGCATGTGTCCTTATTACATGTTGGAGCATCTTTTGGGTATATGCCCAGGAGTGGTATAGCTAGGTCCTCCAGTAGAACTATGTCCAATTTCCGGAGGAACTGCCAAAATGATTTCCAGAGGGGTTAGGGGTTAGGGTTAGGGTTAGGGTTAGGGTTAGGGTTAGGGTTAGGGTTAGGGTTAGGGTTAGGATTAGGGGTTAGGGTTAGGGGTTAGGGTTAGGGTTAGGGTTAGGGTTAGGGTTAGGGTTACTAGTTTGCAATCCCACCAGCAATGAAGAAGTGTTCCTCTTTCTCCACAACCTCTCCAGCATCTGCTGTCACCTGAGTTTTTTATCCTAGTCATTCTGACTGGTGTGAGGTGGAATCTCAGGGTTGTTTTGATATGCATTTCCCTGATGACTAAGGATGTTGAACATTTCTTTAGGTTCTTCTCAGCCATTCGGTATTCATCAGTTGAGAATTATTTGTTTAGCTCTGTACCCCATTTTTAATAGGTTTATTTGGTTCTCTGGAGTCTAACTTCTTGAGTTCTTTGTATACCTTGGATATTAGCCCTCTATCAGATACAGGATTGGTAAAGATATTTTCCCAATTTTTTGGTTGGCGTTTTGTCCTATTGACAGTGTCTTTTGCCTTACAGAAGCTTTGCAATTTTATAAGTTCCCATTTGTCAATTCTTGATCTTAGAGCATAAGCTATTGGTGTCCTCTTCAGGAAATTTCCCCCTATGCCTATTTGATCGAGGTTCTTCCCCACTTTCTCTTCTATTAGTTTCAATGTATCTGGTTTGAGGTTGAGGTCCCTGATCCACTTGGACTTGAGCTTTGTACAAGGAGATAGGAATGGATCAATTTGCATTTTTCTGCATGCTAACTACCATTTGAGCCAGCACCATCTGTTGAAAATGCTGTCTTTTTTTCCACTGTATGGTTTTAACTCCTTTGTCAAAGATCAAGTGACCATAGGTGTGTGGGTTCATTTCTGGGTCTTCAATTCTGTTCCATTGATCTACCTGCCTGTCACTGTACCAATACCATGCAGTTTTTATCACAATTGCTCTGTAATACAGCTTAAGTTCCGGGATTGTGATTCCACCAGAGGTTCCTTTATTGTTGAGAATAGTTTTGGCTATCCTAGGTTTTTTGGTGTCCCAGATGAATTTGCAAATTGCTCTTTCTAAGTCTGTGAAGAATGGAGTTGGAATTTTGATGAGGATTGCATTGAATATGTAGATTGCCTTCAGTAAGATGGCCATTTTTACTATATTAATCCTGCCAATCCACGAGCATGGGAGATCTTTCCATCTTCTGAGATCTTCTTCAGTGTGAAACAAGTTTTTAGACACAGCAGATGGTATCAGTGTGTGCTCCACATACATTGGCTGTTGAGGTTCTCATTGCAAAGGACCTGTAGTTACTGGAAAGCTCATAGCAGAGTGATGGGTCATGGATGGAGAGAGCAAATGTTGGGAGGACTAAGCTCTGGGAAGGGGCTTGTCAACAGCAGTGATAGAAGGAACTGAACTGAACATCCTAGAGGTTTGCCCAGTAGCTCAAAATACTTTACAGATGTCATTAGTAAGATCTACATGACCGTGTCTTTTAGTTAGAGTTTTATTGCTGTGAACAGACACCGTGACCAAGGCAACTCTTATAAAGGACAACATTTAATTGCGGCTGAATTACAGATTCAGAGATTCAGTCCATTACCATCAAGGCAGAAGCATGGCAGCATCCAGGCAGGCATGGGGCTGGAGGAGCTAAGAGTCCCACTTCTTGTTCCAAAGGCAGCTAGGAGAATACTGGATTCCAAGCAGCTAGAAAGAGGGTTTGAAAGTTCATGCTCACAGTGACACACCTACTCCAACAAGGCCACACCTACTTCAACAAGGCCACACCTCCTAATAGTGCCAGAGCATGGTCCAAGCATATGCAAACCATCACACCATGCCTTCTCAGCCCTTTGCTTACCTTTCCTGCCTCTACATTCTCAGTGGCCTTTCCCAGGACCACCTTCACTTTGATGTCTTCTCTTAATCCTGGTCTTAGCATAATTCAGGGAACCTCCCTGACTGGAATGACATTTATAATAAAAGGAAATATTTTCAGTGACACATGCAGCTAAAACACTACCACTAACTTATTTCTGTCCTGAAATTTTTTTTAAATTAGAATAGGAGGAAAAAATATACCAAGCCATAAAAGAACAGAAAAAAAGACATGGAGACACCAGAAACAATGATGGTGACACTCACAAAAGATGGGAGCAGACCAGAGAGGGTATGGCACAGGCAGTAGGACCTGAAAGGCTCCCATGAAAATCCCATGAACATCAGTCCCATATACCGGTCAGCCTTGTGGTGTTCTTAAATGTTAAGTACCACCCAGCAATTGCCTAACATTTGAGAAAGCTTCTCCCAACCACATCTGAACCCAAAATGATACTTAAACCAAATGGAGGACCCCCCTTACAATGGTTCTGGGGTATAGGCACGTGCAGGGTAAAGAAGTTGTTTGTTTTTTTAATTTTGCAATTAATATTTTCAGAGAGCTAAAAAGTGAAAATAATTTTCTAAGGCAAAACAAGGAAGTAAATATATAGCAATGAGAGAACAAGAAGAGTCTTTGGAAATATAGCAGTGTGATACTCAGAATAAAATCCCAGAAAGGGCTTGAATGATAGCTAAGGAAAAGTCTCCTAAAGGGTAGCAAAGGGCGAGAGGTGGACAATAGTGCATGCACACATAAAAAGAGACAGGTGGAAAAGTCGTTCAACAGTTGAATAGCAAGGACTTTCACTTTGGCATTTTACAGTACCAGGAAAAATGGTGCCCTTAAATGTTCCTAGAGAGAAGGAAATGGTCATAGAAATAAACTGAGTGTTCCTGATGCTGCACTGGTAAGAACTGGAAATGAGAAATGCATGAGAAAAGTTGTAAAAATGAAAGGAAGGAAAAGGTCCCAATTCAGTTATATATACAGCTAAACTGTCAGCCAAATGGGATAGGATGTGCAATCACAAGCATGGATTTCTAGGCAACCTCTAGAGCACAAGCTACAAGGAAATGCCTTCCTGAGTGGAGGGAGGAGGCCCGGAAAATAGAACTGCACTGAAGAGAGAGCAGGAAGTCCAAGTGTGGTGGCACTTACCTTTAATCCCAGCACTCAGGAGGCAGAGTCAGGTGGATCTCTATGAGTGTGAGTCCATCCTAATCTACATTGTTCAAGAGGTGGGATTTCCATGAGGGATGCATGAAAGGACAGGAAGACAAGAGAAATATATTTCAAATTTTGAATTTAGACTTTTGCCTTACAGAAGCTTTGCAACTTCTGTACAGAAGTACAGAAGCAGTCAGGTACTTGTGCTGTGACCCAGGCCTCTCCATGAACAGACAGCAGGCTGGGTGGGTGATGTGGAACATGGGAACACCTGGCCTGACTGCCTCTCTCCCCTTAGGAGAGGAACTATGGAAAGAGCAGAGCAGCAGGACAGTCTTTCAGAGAAAATTGTAGATTTTCAGAAACCTCAACCTAAAGCAGTTTCTAGCCAAAGAAAATAAACACCAGCCTGTCAGGATTTTAATCTAGAGGTAGGGAAACCTCAGCATAGGGTTAGTTACTGACCCACTGAAAGACCAGTGACCAGGCACCTTGAAGATGATAGTTTCCTTGCAGAAAGATCTGGGTGCTCTCAAGGAAATCTTTCCTTGGTGCTGCTAATGTCGGGGTCTCAGGATGTCTATATTGCCTGTAAGATTTTAAATGTGAACACAGATCTTTGAACACATTGGATGTGGAAATGCTAGGACCATGAGTTTCTGCAGATATCAGGATCCTTTTCCTGACTCAATAGAATTGCCCCAATTTCCTTCATCCTAGAGCTGTTTCACTCTGGCCAAATGTAGAGCCAACACAAAGCCATATGACCTGACTTTAAACCTCCTATGAAACTTCCAACTGAAGTACCTATTAGAAAGCAAGCCAGCAAATGCACTATAGAGGGAAGAGGAGCCCGAGAGAAGGGGGCATATTCCAGCCTGTGACACTATGCTAAGTCTGTTGGATAACCCAGGGGCCTGGGTCTTCAGCAAAACGGGAGACATTAGGCAAGCTAGGTGAGGTTATAGATCTCTAGAGCTGGAAATGTCTAGACCCACAGGAGACTCTGCAGGAATCCTGGCAGAACCACCCTGATCCCCCACAGAAATTTTGTCTCAGCTAAAATAGCACTTCATTCATGCAGAAGGTGAACTGTTTTCTTGAGTCTAAATGGCTACTTTTGCTCTCTGATTTTAAGATCATATTTTCTTTGTATCTTTACAACCAGGCAAAAGAAGGAAGCTCTTTAACTAAGGAAGCAGAGTATTTATAGTGGGCTCTGCATGCCCAGTTCCTCATGGTTTAAGTGTGTTCTCCCTCTCCCTCTTCCTCTCCCTCTCCCTCTCCCTCTCCCTCTCCCTCTCCCTCTCCCTCTCCCTCTCCCTCTCCCTCTCCCTCTCCATCTATGTCTAAAACACAGTGCTTGCAGCTGTGCCTGCATTATGGTTGCTTATTATTTCACCCAGTGCCCCCATGCCTGTCTGTCTGTCTGTCTCTGTGTGTGTGCACACATGTGTGCGTATGTGCAACAGATACAGATTTTGATGTATATGTGCACATATTTGTACAGAAGCTTGTAGAAGAAGAAGTCAGCATCCAAAGGCTTCCACAAGCACTTTTCATTTACTTTTTGAGACAGTATCTCCCTGAAACTAGGGCTTATAGTTTGTCTAGATGGCTAGTCACCAAACCCCAGAGATCCTTTGTTTTCTACCTCTCAGAACTGAATTTTCGGGCACACGCTGCCATAGTCCACTAGGAGTTGAACTCAGGTCCACATATTAACACAGCAAGCTCTTTACAAACTAAGCTATCATCCCAGCCCAGTTTATTTATCTGTGGTCTGAAATCCACATGGGCAGTGCTCAAGAGTATAGAGCTCTAGCTGCTGACCATACTAAAGACTTTCCTCGTGCCCTACTCCTGTAGATGCAAAGGTGCACAGCAAGCCACTGATACTCCAGACTAATGAACTGCCTGCACTTTCTGTTTATGACAGATATTTTTCACAACATGTTTGCTAAACTGCAGGAAACGAAATCCCCAGACACAAGAGCTCTTGTTCCTAATCCCCTGAAGAAAGTGCAGGTGGCAGCTTTCCTACAATGTTAAGGGGTAGACTGATAGGGCTTCTCAAGACTTTGTGAATCATAATGTGTTTGTGGCCAGAAAGGTGTATGTAGATAGGTGGGGGTATTTCGTGGTTACTATATTGTTCGGCCTTGGTGGCTTTCAAAGTTTTGGGTTCTAAAGTGGTAGAGGAAGAACTGAAGAAAAGCTACCTGAAATGGTCCTCTAGAGGTTCAGCCTCTTAGCTTAGGAGCCTGAATTTGGTTATACTTCAAAAGTTGGGTGAGATTAGATTCTGTTTCATCTAGAGGAGCCCCAAGTGGACAGTCTGTGTATGTCTCTGTAGTAGTAGAATTAGGTACTTTCTCCCAAGAACCACATGGTAGTGTCCCAGTGGCTTTAGGGATAGCAGGGCAACCCTATGGTTCCCTTTACCTCCTGGAAAGATCCTGAGATACAGTGAAAGTGAACAAGTTGTCTATCTGGACATTGATTGGGCAAGCAAAACCTGAAGAAAGTATCAGGAAGAGGATGCCAGTAGCCACTGAGGGAAGGTAGGATCTGAGTACTGAATCCTGAGGAAAGACTGAAGAATTGGCACAAGGAAGAATCTACAGGGTTGGGAACGGGTTCTGAGCTTTTCCAGCCCCGACAGAGTCTATAGGACAGTGAGCTGACCACAACCAAATCCAAATCAGAACTGCCAAGCCAATTCTTCCAGACCTTTAGACACAGAGCTGTGGGACATATGGAAGTAGCCTTGCTCATGGCCAAAGCAATTGGAGAGGGCAAGTTTCTTAAGAACCGATGATGGAGACAGCACAAGTTTCTAAACTGTGAGGGCTGAGGCCTATTCGGGGGCAGAGAGCAACAGGTCAAGTCTGGTATCAGGCAAGTGGCTAGTTCCCATACAAGCAAGAAGTATTTCCACACCCACCAGCTTTATGGTGGCCTTTCTAAATATTCACTTTGGCCACAGGAGTTTCTTGTGTAGAAGAGTGTGGATAAATCAAGGTTCCTAATTATCCTAGGCGCTGTTCATTCCAGCCAACATCCCCACCCCTATCTTGTCTCTGTCGTCTGGGGGCACTGGTTACATCTGCCCCCTTGTCCCTCCTCTCCTTCTTCTCCTTCCTCAGCAGAGTGGTCGGGAGCAGCTAGATTATTTGACCTGGGCCAACCTTTCTTGTGGGGAAAAAAAAAAAAAAAACACTTTCACACAGTGTTCAGTGTTGCCTCCACCCCCTGCAAATAGGTTGAGTACTGCTGCTTCCATACATAGTAATAAACGTGTCATAGAGCCTAACACAGTTAGCTAGGAGAGAGGCATTTCTTCCAGTTTTTGCTTTGCAAAAGGACAAGAAGAGGCCAGCAACTACAGTTATCTACTTTCTGAGATGAAGGAACTATTCTAATGGCTTTGAGACCCCCAGGAACTCTCTGATTCTAGAAAAGGCAAATATTGAGTGCCTTGTTACCTAAAGTTACCAACTTGATGCTTTGACCATTTCTACAATACTGTCTTCTTGTCACACACCCTGAGTATCTGTTGGAAAAAAACAAATGTTCAAGAACCGAAGAAAAATTACAGATCAAGTTCTTCTAAGGCAGGCTATGAGAAGGAAGGAGTAACATTGATTCTCAGACGTGGAGGCTTTGGGTATGAGTGCTTTGGCTGCCTCTGCGCAGAACCTTCAAAACAGAGCCAGAGCACAAGTTTAAGGATGGTTAGGCTGCTACGCCCATCTTTCACCCTTGGAAAAACAAAGATCAGTGACTAAGGGCTAAACTATGCATGGCTTTTGAAGGTTATATTTCAGCACCTTCACATTTGGTCATACATTAATACTTATTGATTGCCCACCAACATCACCAGTACCACCTATGGGCATACTCTGGGCTCCAAGTTGATGACAGAGGACAAGGGAAGTACAGGCTCTGGTCTATAATAAGTATCCACGGGGTTCAACTCCGATGAATAGAGAAGTGGCACTCAGGAGATTCTCTGGACATTTCCTGATTAGATGAAGTAGGTTCATCCTCCTCTCTAGGCTTCCTCTGCCTCCCCTCCTCCTCCCTAGTACGGGCTTACCAGGCAGTGGCAAGCTGTGCAGCTTGCTGATGTCCCAGGGCTGTTTGGGGTTAATGCCAAGAAGGGCAATTACAGTGAATTATGTTATAGGACATTGGAGTGTTTAGGAGTATTGCTAGATAAAATGAAACCCAGCTAATTATAGCTTAATTAATTAATTACTGCTGTCCTTGGAGGCTTCTCATTTTAAATTCCCCCAACTCTGCATCACAAAAACCTTGCCCACCATTAGCTTCCAAGCTCAAGGAAATGAGGGAGGAAAATATAAAGCCTAACTATAAAAATAATTTTTAAATTCCAAGTTTTTCTTTCCCAGTCCCAGCTCCCAGAATGACGACTCTGAGACTAATAAGTTATTATTAAATGCCTAGATCATAAAGTTTGGCTCATTCCCTAACTAGCTCTTAACTTATTTAACCATTCAATCTATTCTATGTCTACCACCTGGTTAGTTACCACTCCTTCAGTGCTGGCCCACTTCTTTTGATTATTTCTTCTAGTTTCCTCAGCATCCCCTTGGTGTCTCCAAGTTCCTCTACCTGCTGGTGTGCATCCATTTCCTCAGTCTGTCTCCCAGTCTTGTCCCTCTCATTTTGTCCCCTGAATCTCTCCCTATGTTTCCCTTTATCCAAAGGATATTCCACCCAGAATCCTATCTCTTCTTGCCAGTGTCCCACCTCCTATTTCCTGCCTCAGCTCATTGGCCACCAATTTTCTTGACCAGTGGTACTTTATAAGAGATTCTCTCTACACCTAGCTTTCAAGATTCAGAAGCCAGCATCCAGAGAAGGGGTTCAGAGGCAGATGTGAGTTCTTATGAACACATTACAGATTTCTTATCTCACTAAATCAGAATCAGGAGATTGTAGAAAATGAAAACTCACAAGTTACCTCCAAGTCTGACTACCTAAGGCTTATGACATAAGTTATTATTTTTAGGTTAAGTGAACAGTATGGTCTCTTGTACCTACATGTAATGCAGAAATATCTCAGATTCACCCTGAAAAGTGGGGCCAGTAAGAGATTAGGGATGATCACGAAAGTGAGTTAGGGAAATCCACAGAACAGTGAGCTCTACTTTTACATTGACCAGAGTGTCCTTTGCCTCATAGGATTAGTCTTCCTGGGCATCACTCAGAGCTACAGAGGATCATGTGTCTTGGCAGCATCCATTCCATTAGCCCATGAGCTATGTGTCTCAGGTGGTCCTTCCATAATGCTACAACTTAAACCAATGGCACTCCACTTCCTAAATCAAGGAGTACATACAGTGTAGCAAAGGGTCCTAGCCAGCCAGTAAAAACCACAAAGGCTCATGTTCGTCAGTAGTTCTAGTTCTCAGGGGGCTTCTAGATCTGCCTCAGGGGCCCCTTTAGTATTGATACAGGCTTCTGAAATCACCTCTGGGAAGACACCCATTATAGAGATAGCTATATAGCTACATCTCCAGACAAGAAGGAGGACTATGTTTTACATAGTGATTTCATGCTTTATAACAGAACAAAACCTTTTCCAGAGTTCTTATGGAGATGAATGAGACTTACCTAAAGTAGCCAACCCCCCTCCCTTAGCTAGTATTTCTAGTCTTAACTTCAGAAAATGACAAGGAAGGGAGGAGCTAGAGAAGGGCTTACAATGTCTGCTCCAAAACACTGATTCTGAGCCAGTACCTACTCTCTATATTACCCTTTACCTCATGACCCCAAGAAATATAGATCTAACTAACCCAGTTGCTCATTACATAACCAAGTACTCAAGCACAAAGATAAAGGCCTTACACAGAGTACTTTTACCAGTAGATGAATGATAGCAATCCTAGCTATGGCAAGGGTGGGGACAGTCAGGAATCAGGGTGTCATAGCACTCCAAAGGAAGGCGCCTCAAGGCTTCTGGGATACATTTAACAATATCACCCCCTAATTTCCTCTCTTGGAAATGAGAAATAGTTTCCTTCTCCATGCTTCTATTGGGTTATAGGCATTGAAAATATGCTTCAGAAATTGTTTTTCTAGTGACAATAATGCCATTGTTGAGTAGGAAGGGTCACACTAGAGATGAGAGCCACACGCATCTCTGATATATCGATTGTTCCTATGACCCTGCCTGGATAGTTCAAGATGTGACTTCCTTGAGACATGAGAAAAGGGGGACGTGCCATGTGGGGAACAGTGGCAAACACCATCGATCCATATTTTTTTTTAAGTTAGAGACTTATCTGGAGTCAAATCTTTATGAGAATAAATCCTGTTCCCCTGTGTCCTTGCCTGTATTGGTGGTACCTGTCCGTAATCCAGTAAAGTTAAAGATTGGGAAGAAGTCAAGCAGAACTCTCTACTCACCGTTATTTCTAACTTGTTCACTCTCCTTGTCTTTTTCTCTGCTAACTCTAGACAAACAAAGCTGTGGCCAAAGGAGACTTCCACCAGGCCAGCACCAGCTCCCGAAGGGCCCTTTTCCTGGCAGTCCTGTCCATTACCATTGGAACCGGCATCTATGTGGGTGTGGCTGTCGCCCTCATTGCCTACCTCTCCAAAAACAACCACCTGTGAGCTTCCCAAAGGCTGGCATAAAGGAGGGAGAGACGAGCCAGCTGTATGAGGGCAGAGAAGAGACACCTGTGTGTTACTGTACAGTACGAGTGATTGCCAAATGACTCCATGATGCCCTGGAATCTTCTACTCCTGGACTTCTTTTGTTTTTATCCTTCAACTTCATCTTCAGCACTGTGCAGAGCATCAGGCAGCCAGCAATGCTGATTCTTCCACACATGGAAGTTCCAAAGATTCCATCCCAGTGGCTGACCCTGGATGAATTCTATTGGATGAATGACAACCCAGCTCTGCAGCCTGCCAGTGCCTGGACCAATGCCCCATTAGCAATATACAAACAGTTAAAATATGTTTATTTTTTATGGAATATGGTGCAATAGGCAAAATGCAGGAGACATGTCACCACTAGCTTGTGGCCCGCTTAAATCCTCTGTGTGTACCCCATCTTTGTGGCTTCCTTGTCAGAAACAAGTGGGGCTAAGGAGGAAAAGAAAACACCTGCTGGGAGATCTTCTGTCTCTGTCCACAGATGGATCCTGCCTGAGAATGCAAAATTAGAGGAGCATAATGCCTACCCTGGCCCTGCTCAGTCCCAGCACGCTGCCCCAGCTTGGAGCATCAGGCTTCTTGCAGATACCCAGCAATACACAGTTCTGGGGCCTCACTAATCTTAAAGAAGAGGAAGCCCACAGCTTCTCTCGAATACAAACCCAGTGTTTTGCCCAGGAGCCTGAGGGAAAGGAGCTGTGAAGACACACCTGGTGTTTAACTCCTGGACGCTCATCCTGCCATGAGCACCACCAATGCTGGAGATCCCGGAAATGAGATGGGCCTTATTCTGTCCACTAAATGAATGGCTATTTTCTTGTCATTTTTAAAGTGCAACTCTTGCTTCATGCTGCTTCAGTTGCCAGATGAATGCTGAGAAATAAGTAATCACAGATGTTTTAATACCATGTCATTGCTGTTTTACGAGTGTTCATTATTTAACAAAAAATTATCTTTTAGCTTGTTTGCTTATGACTTTTCTTTCTGATGAATGGTGATGTTTGGGCTCTGTTTTGATGATTTACTTTGTGCTTTACTGGTGGAAGAGCCAGCCAGCATGCAGAAACTGTGGTTGGGTGGCCTTGCAGGGCAAGAATCATGAATCACACAACCCTGGTTATATAAATGTCTACCTTGAACACCACCAAAGGATACAGAGATCCTATGTATGGAGTTCTTCCTGTAGTACTTAAAAAAGTGCCAGATCCTAGAATGCTGGCATCACAGACCCAGAAGTCCTGACTTAACTAGTCAGAATCAGCCTGGTGATTTCAGTGCTTAGTGCAGGTGAGAACCCCTACCTGGAATAATAACAAGTTTAATCTCTCCCACTTGCCATTGCTCACCTTGACCTTGAACTCTTAATGTATTCAAAACCATGGACACTGTTTTCCTGAGTTGAACATAGCATTCATCTCAAAAAAAAAAAAAAATCATGTGGGCTTGGCTGTGAGGTCTTTAATCCCAGCACTTGGAAGGCAGAGGCAGGCAGACCTCTCTGAGGTCGAGGTTAACCTGGCTTATAAAGCAAGTTCCAGGACAGTGGGTGCTTCATGGAGAAACCCTGTCTCAAAAAACTAAAACCAAAACAAATAAACAAACAAAAAATGGATGATTTCAAACATTCTCTAAACCCATAGTTCTAGGAAGAGTGTTCATATGATGTTCTAACACACACTCTCTAATGAGAGTTGAGTGAGTTGGCCAAACAGAAAGTATAGGATTGGGGGTCAACCTAACCTGGATTCAAATTCAGGTATACTTTTTTTTCATTGTGTGGTCTTGGACAAATGTCCAACACTCTTTGAACTGTGTCTCTAGGATAGAACAATTGAAAAGCTCTGCTACATATGATTGCTGGGGACCTCTTGGGTTCACAAGAACAGTAATGGGTGTAAATAGGTATAATAGATGGATGGTCTGATTATTGTCAGTATTATTCATGGGCCATTTCATAGTTTGCTTTTATCATTTCAACTTTTAACCCAACCTCTCCAGATTTATGCATCATGAACCATTGTATAAAATGGGAGTGATGCTTATCTTGAAAGAATCCATTTTAAATTTAAGGTATGCACAAAATTCCACTTGGTAGATCTGGTAAATACATAATTTTAGTCTCTCTAGGCAAGTTAGTCCACATGTGCTAGCCCATCTACCCACTGTGTCCTAGTTTTGTATTTCAAGGTAGAAGAAGCTCAGTTTACAAGGCTACTGTCCTTGTTGTTAATTCTCAAGAGCTACTATGTAATAATTCTCCAGGGCCAGGAGACCAAGGTTATTTCAAGTATCATACAAGTCATGGTCAAAAGTGTATATGAGGAGTTAAATTGGAGCTAATGGATTGGAGCTGTGTAGCACAATTAGTGGGTAGAACAGTACAGTAAAAAAAAAGCCTGGTCCTAGTGACTATAGGGGAAGTAGGCGAATGCCATTCTCAGTGGCCCTGTTACATTAATAATATGCTGCAAAAAGCAGAGCCATCTTCCTGCAACCTGCCCTCCATGGGCAGCCCATTTGTTAGGCACATGAATATGACCTCATAGTAGCATCTCAGGGGAAACATGATAGAGACAGACGAAAACTGAAGTTCAGAGAAAAGAACACACTAAACACATACGTTGGCAGGTATTATGGGAAGGGCAAGCCATACCTGAAATGTCTCAGCCTGGCTTACCACCAGTGACAGAGTGCTACTTCTGTCATTTACACCCTTGACCCTGCCAGGGAAAAGTGTCTTTTCCACACCAGCCCATTCAAATATTATGAAAGTCATCCTCACAATTATATTGTTAAATAGCAGAGACCCAGGACACATTCCTTTCCCTAAGGTCCCATGAAGCCAAGAAGAGACCCTAGCTTACTCAGTTTTGTACATGTCTTGCACCCCAGTTGCAACCCATGGCAAGAGAAATGGGACAGATCACACAGCCAAGTGAAACACGATGCATAGAGACATGGAAGGTCTTTGGGTTTCTATATTTCCAACTGACTTTGCCAGAAATGTAAGGAGCAGGATGGAGAGACCTGAAATGATGTCAATTCTTAGGAAGTTTCCCCTTCTGTGGCGGGTCACCATGCTCCTTTAAGATAGCTGTGGTACATCTTCAACTCCCTTCTCCTGATGTCACTGTTCCATTCTTAGAAAAGACTCTTTTAGCTCCCTCATTTCTCCTGTATGTTTTGCTTGAGAAGACCGGCTTTACCACAAGTCCCCACTTTATGAGGTATCCTCAGCTCACAAGTATCCTTCTACTATCAGGTGTCCATACCACACTCACACTCAGCTCTCCAAAAATATCATATAGCCTACCTCACCGGAGTCTCCAGTTCATCAGGTAGTCAACTGTACATTGAATTCTTCCTATATTAAGTTTCCGGAATTAGCAATATGACCCTATTCTGTGGTATCTCTATCTTACTAGACATCCCCATACCCACAAGTGTCTTTCCTCAGTGTAAGCAGGAATTATATAACCAGCTGCACCCATTTGACCAGGTATCCCAGTTTTCCTCAGGAAACTACAATAAGAAGTAACTGAGACTTGAGTGGCTGCCCAATTCTTATAGACAGGCCACACAGTTAAGTAGGATAACATGAACAACTCTTCTATGCTAAGCAGGACATCCCTCAAGCCCAGCCAATACCTGCCCTCCAAAAGCACTATAGAGGTCACCTGCAATGCAGAATGGACTCTGGATATAAAGATCATCTGTGGACCGCCCTCCTTTGCCAGTAACTCCTGGAATATAAGTGGTAAGTGGTCACCATAGCTCTGGCCGTGGGCAAAACCTAGCCTGAGTGTCGGGGCCAGCTTCACCCTCAAGGTCTTTCAGAGTCTTTGAGTCTCTAGTTGTCTGGTTAAAATTCCACTTCCTTGTAAGGACAAATTTGTGTTTCTGCTTGCACATTTATTGCCACATATATTGACATCTCTTGAGTTAAGTGTTAATTTTGACATAGCAGCTCTGAGCCTGAGTCCAAGCAAGCTACAGAAAAACAGAGTGGACTCATCTCTTAAAAGAAGCCAGGTTTTGTATCTGCTCTGCTTTCTTACATTGGGAATATCAGATGAACCAGAAGAAATGACCATGGATGGCTGTGATGTTTCCAACTAGCCCCCCACTCCAGGTCATCAGGATAATCTGATCAAGGGGTGGAGAACCAGAGACCTTTGTGATCCTGAGTTTATCTTCTCAGATCTGCAAGGTAACAGTGAATGCTAAACCCATAGACACAAAGGGCCTGTAGATTACTGGCATCCCTCCAAACAAGCTTGTAAATGTAGTAATGAATACATCAGCCTGCTGAGCACCCCAGGAAAATGTCAAAGCTCCATGTGGAGAGAATCAGCAGAGATGAAAACTGCTATAGGCCTGGGATCTCAGAACATTGTTTGTTCTAGCAGGGGTGAAGAGTAGGGCATGGCAGCCATGGCCTTGACCAGTCTCTCCTGAACACTGGAGACTGAATACTGCTGCCCACACACCAGTGATAGGACACTGGGCAAGGAGCATCACATGGCTCTATGTGGTAGAGTGATGTACAGTAAGTGAAACCTTCAGGCTAATATCAGAAGATTAGGCAGAATATAGAGCTTCCTGGTAGAGGCTTTAGATTGGAGGCATTTCTAGTGGGTGATGCTTGCCTGGGCTTCTGAAGTCGAACAGTGGGAAGAGGAGCAACTCAGGTTCGTAGGATAAACCTGCATCTTCTTGAGAAAACTTGCCCCTATTCCAGGAAGAAGGTCAAGAGCTAGTTACTCAGGGTTTTGTCCCTGGTACTATAACTGTTATTGCTTGTTTTTCTTTGTTTTTAAATAACAATGTGTATGGCAGATTTCATAAAGCAAGCTTTGGAAAGCCAGACGACAGTGAGGTGAAAGAAGGCAGTCGCTGGCACTGGTATCGTGTGCCATCTCCCCTTCTCTCCAATGATGTCTTCTATGAGGCTGCTGTCAACATTGTGTGAGGGCTCTACCCCTGGCAGAACCGTGCCATATTAAGGCAGTGTGGCCAACCACTGGAGGCCTCAGGGTCTATCATGATTCACCACGACCACACTTGTTCTAGACTCCATGAAAGATGAGAATTACTGGGATGCTAACCCCTGAGAGATTGAAAGAGTTTGTCTACTACCAGACCTTCAGTGTCATGGCACTAAAGCCACTTATAAAGTGCCACAAGGACAGTATTGTCCTGACTCTCACTATGCTCATTGGCATTCACTCTATGCACCTCCATTGCCTGATGCACATTTGCCCTCACTAGCTGTGCACATTCACAACTGAAAGATACAGCCTGCAAGGCTTCGATACTTACTTGGGTGCCAATACCTTTAGTTCTCTGCCTCCCTCCTTGTCAGGATTAGCAGTGGCTGGCTGAGCCTTTGGGCTACAGCTTTTCTAAGGTCACTGCAACTATCGAGGCTATCCAATGACAGTCAGGTCTGCCTCGACTCTGGCTTGAGAGAAAAGCCTGTGTCTGCTTAGCGCACAAGCGCCCATTGGGAAGCAAGGCAGTAAACACGTGGTACTTTTAGCAGCCATGGTGTGGATGTCAGAGAGCACAGCTCCTGTGTCCACCAACACTACGTGCTCTGCTTTGCAATGAAGTTAGTTCATTTGGGAATACCCTGAATCTAGGGAGACGAAGAGGACAGCAGTGCAATACCTACATATTTTGGTGTGAGGAGCAGAAGTGCCACACAATCAGGATCAGCATGCAGTTCTGACTTCCCAGTGCTCTGCTTGTAACACTTATGACTCCTGGCTCTAACTCATGACTCCACTTAAAAAGAAGCAGCAGCTTATGTCTGTTTCTACCACATAACAAATCCTATCTTTAGGTTCAAATTCTTTTATTCAGCAAATCAAGATGCTTTAGGGTGGGCCAAGGTGCTTAGCATTCTTCTAAGTCACATGAACTAGCATCTTTGTCACCTGGATAGGATTCACACATAGTTTAAGTGATTACAGTTTCCTGATTGAACTGGGCCGGTGAGATGCTCCTGATGAGCAGGCGGGACCTGTTACGGTTGGCTCTGCACTTCCTGAGGGCAGAATTAGCCAACCATTCATAAGAAGCTCTGCAATTTCCTGTTAGTATGAGGCAATGTTTCTATTGGTTTTCTCAAGAGAACCTTGGGTAATTAGCAGCAGGAAATAGCAACTGACCATGGACAATCTTTAATTCAGTAAAAAAAGATCAGGTTCACTTCAGCTGTATTTGCTTAGTTGGTGATGAACTTGGGGAGGATAATGTGGTACCCTAAGGAATGAAGATCTTCTCATTTTTATTTCAAGAAGAAAATCCAGCTTCTTTTGACATCTCAAATCAGATCTTCCCAGGACATCTTATAGATTTCCTAGCAACGGATTTTTTAAAATAACATGTATCTGGTATTTGAAGAACACATTGCAAAACCATTGCGTTTTGCATTTGTAATAGTCTTTTGCCACACTCGTCATTATCCTCAGTTTAGGTGAAGAAACTGCTCAGTAAAGCTTTCGCTATGGCATTTGCTGGGGAAAGGACAGAATCTAGACCTAAGTCAGTCTTGGAACACTGAGACCAGTGCCCTTCTAGGAACAGTCAGAGGTAGCAATCAGTGTCTCCAACTGAGCTCTAACTGAAATGTGGGTAGCAAGCACACCTGGTAGTAGCTACCTCACCACCAAGCACTCCTTTGAGGGACTTGTGGCAGGAGAAAAGCTAGAGACACAGACCTCCCTCACTTGCCCTGTCCTGTGGCTTCCCCGAGAGCAGGTGTGTACACCGAACAAAGAAGGGTTCATTCTCGGGACCCCTCCTAGACTTCATCTACCACTGGACTCTCTAAATTAATCTCTCAAGGAGGGAGAGACTAATTTGAAAGAAAAAGCATAAGACCAGAAGGGCATGAAGTCAAAAAACATACACCAAGGTGTGATGGAGAATGAAATAAACAAATCAGGGGCGACTTTATACCATACGTTCTGGATATTTACCAGTGTCCGGAGACATTGTCGTAACTGTTGGTCTTAACAAGCAAGGAGGCTGTAAATGAAAAACCTTGTTTGAATAGTGACTCCAATATAAGCACCATTCAGGAAAGGATCAGCCACACAGGAGGGTCACCTGGCTAGGTGAGCCTGGGATCCACTCACAGACCCATGAAAGGCTTCATTGTTATATTTCATCACAGCTTAGTACAAGGACATAAGTGGAAGGGTAGAACTGGAGGAGTAGAAAGGGCCAGGTGTCAAGGTATCCCAGCACACTTCTACCTGCTTTTACTTGTACAAATCTTAATTCTAATAGAGGAAAATGGGTAAGATAATGGTAGCCGTCACACTGGATTCAGAAAGGTTCTACATCACCCTAGAAGGGCTGCAACCCCATTCACAGAGAGCAAAACCTGGGTTTTCTGTGAGACAACTTTCCCAAAATAGCCAAGGTCATAAAAAGAGACTCAGGCCTCCATATCATGTGTAGCTGGGCTTCCTTCCCTACTTCTCTGTAATAAAAGAGTCAGGCTACGGTCACAAACCATGAGACACATTCATTGCTGTCTTCTGCCCCTTTACAGAATGCTCTCCCAGACACTCTCACACATGTTTTTGTCCTAGTTCCCTGACCTAGTAGAGACCCAACCCATGTTAGATTATGACTGTTCTTACACCCCAATATTAAATTGGATGTCTACTTAAGAAAACCAATTTCCAATTATGGATATATTTTGAGGTGTAGCATGAGAGGTTTCAACGTGAGAGTTTTAGAGGGTACAAGACCCTGCTCATGTATCTTTCATCCTGTGACACACATTTTTCCTCAGTCCTCAGTCATCACAGCCGCTTACCCACCACCCTCAGCCCTGTTTCTGTGCCTGTCTCTTTGTCCAAGTGTGTTCTTTACAAAGGCATCTAGCTGCCTGAACATTGGCAGTAAGTATTGGGTACCCAGATCCCTGCTATCCCTGTAATGACAGGAAATCCAGCCTGTACTTACTTATTCAAGATACAGGCATGGTTATGCCAGCTGAATTAATGTGCATAGAGCATACTATACTTTAAACAATAGGCCAGGCTGAATATGTGGCATAGCCATGAAATTTGTAATGCTGGATGTTACAAGCATTTCTCACTCAACTTGAATTCATCCCGGCTACACCAGATCCCTGAAAAACAACAGAACTAGCAGTAGGACCCAGAAAATCACCAAGGCTAATTCTAGGGCTCTTCATGTGCACAAGTGAGTCCTTCATAGGAACTGACATACAAGAGTTTTAGGGGATAGGGTTGGTGAAATACTCCAAAAACAAGAATTCAGACACATGGAAGCTGCATATCTGTATTTAAGGGATATCTCAGGTGGGAGCAGAAAGAAGAATGAGAAAGGGTGGTGTTGCCTAACTGAGGGACCCCTAAAGAATTCCCACAAATCTTGGACAAGCAAAAGTTTCAGGACAATGAGGCCCTGCCTACTGTTACTTGAGCCCTCCGAGTATGCATTATTAATGCCTGCATGACTCTAAACACTACACAGTGAAGTTCCATTTATATTTACTGTCCCACTGTGAGTGGTATGGCCAACCGGTACCCTTTGCTATGGCTATGGCTACAGAGAGCAAGTGGTGTGAGTGGGGAAAGGGAATTACCTTGAGCCCAGAGCACATCATCTTCTCTATCATCAGCTTGCATTACTTAAAGACTCCTGGTCCTAAATCTCTCTCTCTCTCTCTCTCTCTCTCTCTCTCTCTCTCTCTCTCTCTCTCTCTCTCTCTCTCTCTCTCTCTCTGTGTGTGTGTGTGTGTATGTATGTATGAATGAATGTATGAATGTATATATGTATTGCTTGCTAGAGAATTAGCCTACCCTAAATCCATGGTTAAGGGATAGGGAAATAAGGGTTCAGGCTTTAGCAAGGTAAGGCTCCAAGAATATATGAATGGCCAGAACAAAACCTCATGTGACATCCTCATAGCAAAACTATCAGAACCCAAAGCAATTATAACATCTCATTGTGATTCCCTCAGCCTCCTTCGCAGGGATGGGGACCCAGCCTCCACCTTGGCTTCTGTGGGTCTCTTTCTGTTACTTCACCTCTGACCTATAGCCATTCCCCAATGTTATCCATCTGGTTTGATCATACACCCTCAGGATAAGAGGTTACTCGTGTAAAACCACCTGCAAAGTGCCACTACTTGAAGGCTACAATCACAGACAGGTTTAGGACATTGGCACAATAGTACAAACTCATTGGATGAAGGCAAGTTTGAAAGGCTTGCCAAATTTATTCAGTACCCACAGCATAGAAAACAACTGACTCCCCCCTTGGAAAGAAACTTGGCACAGGTTTGTTTTCAGACTTCCCCATTCTGAGAATTCAAAGAAGGGTATAATATGTGGCCTGGACTTTTGCAGCTAAGTTTAGAACAGCACTGAGAAAGTTTACATTCCTTTTCATACCGAGAGTACCTGTACACTTTAAAACTGCATCCATGTACACTTGCAGAACACATCTTAAATAGACCTTCTCTAGCCTCAGCAATTTTGTTCTAGCAGCACTCCTGAATTATGATAGTATGGCTAGGAAAACAGCCTTCACTTCTAAGTTATGTACTAAAGACATGCATAACATTTTTCAGTTTGAAAGCTAAAACAGAAAATGTGACGTTTTGGAAAAATGAATCAAATGAGGCCGTCGCTCCTGGAGATTGGCCCAGGAGCATGCAAAATGGCAACACAGGCTTAGATATAGGTCAACCAGACACCTGAAGCCCAGACATACTTGTGGCACCATTAGTCAGTGACCCAAGACACAGAGAAGCCAGTGCTGACCCCAGCCTCTGTCCTGCTTCCACAGGTTTAGCACAGGGTAACAGTAGTCAATGTATTTGTCCTCAGGAGCTTTTCACACCTAAGAATATGTTACACTGCTGGCCACACTGCAGCAGGTGCACAGCAGTTCAGCTTTACTGCCTTAGCTTATTGCTCATTGTTATTCTCATCCTCTGAAAACAGTAGATCAGATCTTCCAGCTGTCCCTTGTCAATCATCAATGATACCAGTGACCTCTTTGATTTTGCCTGGAGCACAGTAGAGAAGTCATCATCAGACAAGGGCAGAAGCAACCCTTTCCTCCTTGTCTCCCATCAATGGCAGGGAAACTGTAAAGCCACAGTACTCACATGGTTCTTATTCTTTCTTTCTTTTTTTATCTTTCCTGACAGTTTGCTTGAAATGCATTGATTTCCCCAGGGTTGACTGGGTTTGCTGCCTGTGGGTAATGCTCATTGACTGAGGCCTTCATTTCCACGGTGTCTTGCCTGCCAGTCCTATCTCAGGAGCTCTCTGTTTTTCTGCATCACGGAGTGCTGGTCAGTGGAATGCCTTTACAATGAGGTCTGCACAAGTGTCTAGAATGATGTACAGGAAAGACCTTCACTCAATGTGTGCTGAATTTGATTAATTTGAAGTTGTGATTCTATACACAGTCCATGTTCTCTCAGTGGCCAGAGAGCAATATGTTGCCTGTCCAAACTTCAATGAGAACGGCCAGAGAAACAGGAATGAAGGCTGCCTAGTAATGAAGAGCTGAACGCAACAGCATTCGATTATTAATTCTGGAGGCTGTTGTCTCAGAGACCCTATCCATTATACTTATAATAATAGGGTGATTGTATATCCTCCATATGTGAGGTCACCTTAGAGTCAGTCTTTGTTTCTTTGAACAATTACTAGTGAAAAGAATTTATTCTGAATTCTAAGTCTACTAGAAATTTCAGTTTAAGCCATATGAGGCCAACAGCTACCACCAATCTATAGGGCTCATGGGCAAAAGACAGACAATTCTGAAAATGATTGTATCACACATAGAAACACAGAGAATCAAAGACCAATTACAGAGGTGACTGCCTCCCTACTCCAGTATGCACATATTATTATAAATACTGGGCTTATTAACAAGGTATAATCATAATGCAGTCAAAACAGTTTTTTATCAGGATGTGTGGGCTCCCACTGGGCCTCTTCCCATCCTTGGATTTCCAGACTCCTCAGTGTGCCATACCCTTCTTTGCCCCATTCCTACATTGCACAGGTGCATTATATGTAGGAACATGCCTGTTGTACCAAGGCGGGAGCCTGGGCTGAGGCCTGGAACTCTCTCTCTCCCTGGTGTTGAGGCCTGTGGGTACACGGAACATTAATTTAAAACGAGGCAATGTATAAATGAGATATTTTATTGTAGGAAGGAGAAAATAGGCTGGTCAAGTAGAGAGAAGGAGAGGAAGGAGAGGAGAAAAGGAGGGAGAGAGAGGGGGAGGAAAGAAAAGAAAGCAAGAGAGCAAGAAGGCAAGAGAAGAGAACAAAGATCAGGAAAGAGAGGAGAGAGCAAGAGAGAGGGAGGAAGAGCAAGAGAGAAGGAAGACTAAGAGACAGAGGAGGAAGCAAACAGCCCCTTTTATTGTATGGGGCATGGCATGCCTGGTTTGTAGTCAGATGACTGGGGATAGGGTCCAGCTAGAATGCTGGGAGCTTGGGGCATTGCTGCCTGATAGAGCACACATCTCCTGCGAGGGCAGCTGTGAGGGGTTGTGACTGAAACAGGAACCAAAGACTCAGGAGTTATGGCCAAGCTCCTTCTGCCCCCTGCAAGCAGAAATTGCCTGCAGGGGCTCCAGGGCTCAATACCAAATACTCTACTGAGCCTAAGTTACCTGAGCAGACCACTGCTCCACACTGCTCCACACTGCCCTACACATGCCAATAAATATACAAAATTATAGATATTTCATGAAGGTTCCAGGATCCAAACCAGAACTCCTTTCTCTTTCCTCTGCACTCAGGCCCAAATGGGTCTGCACGTACTCATACCATATATATTGCTTATCAAAGTTGGACTATTAATCTTGCCTTGAGGACAATAAAGTGCTTTAAAAAAAAAAAACAAAAAAAAAAAAACAAAAGAGTGGACATCAGCTATGCAAGGCCCAGAGCTGCAACAGTGAGTAAAACCTCCATGGCACAGGTAACCTATGCTGTGATCCATGTAGATCTGGTTCAAAGCAAGAAACGGCAAGTATGAAGTATGTACAGGTGAAAAAGTGGTAACATCAGACCAAAGAGTGACACACACTCTTCAAGGAGGTGGTTGTTCTGTCCAAGAGGAGACATAAGGTTGACAGACAGCAGAGATATGACTGGAATGCTGTCAAAAATCGAGCTCTTGGGATGAGTGGAGTTTACACTACTTCTAATCATTTTAAACTGTGTTCATTCACCACACACAAGGGTTTTTGCATGTGTGTATGTGGGTCATGCTCATGAATGTGTATGTTCATATTTGTACATGTATGTACATTGCATATGTACCCCCTTGTGTATGTGTGTGCATGTGTGTGTGTTTGTGTGTATGTAGACCAGACAGGTTCTCCCCAATTATTCTCTGATTATTTGCTGAAGCAGGGTTTTTCTGCTGAACTCAGAGCTCACAGATTCTTCTACTTGACATGTCCATCTTGCTTTAGGGATCCCCTGCCTTCACCTCTTAAATGCTAGGATTCTATCAGGGAGGCTGTGCCTATTTAGCTTTTATGTGGGTGCTAAGGATCCAAACTCTGGTCTTCACACTTGGGTATTAAGCATTTTTTCGAGAAAGCCATGTATTCAGCTTGATACACATTTCACACACGCACGCACACACACACATGCACGCACAGGAACAGGCACAGTGGACATCAGATGAGTGAGGCTCACTCTGTGTGTGTGTGTGTTTGTGGGTGTGGGTGTGTATGGCATGGGTGTTCATAGTCTTCATTTAGTATGAGCTAGGAACTCTCATATATCTCTGTTCTCAAGCCCCAGCAATCTCCGTGTCTTTTTCTTTTTAGTGTTAATACAGCAGCTCCCGACCCAGGATTTAAGGTCAGCAGCCATGACTGGTGAAGTCCCATTCACCAATATAATCAAACATCTCTGAGCTTCACTTTCTTCATCTTCAATGTAGGAGAAGCAGATACCTGGTACAGTAGCACTGTAAAATGACAGGGCAGAGAGGCATAATATAAGGGCTCCTGAGGAACAGCAGTGACCGTCATAGTGTAAGTATGATTCTCATCCCAGCCCTATACCAAGGCTGCTCACAAGACTGCAACTGCCTCTGTATTTAACTTATTGGGGTGTGGGTGGATGTGTTAGGCATATGTACTTAGATCTGATTCAGTCTGATCCTGTTAATAATGCCCTTATGAAATATGCAAGTGGGAAAGCTATTTTTACGTTTGATGAGGAAACTGAGGCACTTGAAGTTCAGGTGTGGCCTCTACACCACAGAACAACTTCTCTTCCTAACAAAGGAACAATACATACCCCCAAAGACTGCAGTCCACATAGGCAAATATCAGCATAGCTACAAAAAGGAAAGACCCAGTTCAAATGTTCAGCCAAGGGCATCCAGCCCCTGCTGCGCATCAGTCCCCAGAGTTGCTGTCAGCCTTTGAGAGATTCTGGAGGCTGCTACCAGGGAACGAGAGAAACTGCTGCACTGAGAAAAAAAATGTGCGCTTGAAAGCAGGAAACTCTCCTTGAAAGAACTTTGGTTCACAACACAGCTGCGATGACCTTCCTTTCATCTCCAGAAAGTCACATGGGTGCGTGGTACTTCCCCGAGGTTCCTCCTGCAGTGTTGGACTCCATGTCTACAATGGCTGTGAGCAGCAGTAGTTCCCATTACCTACTCCAGTGAGCTGGAAAAATATTGATGACAGGAGAAAGCCAAGCAGGGTTGGGAAGGTCAATTCTTGTGTTAGAGACATGTTAGGAGGGGGAGGAAAGGACAGGAAAGTAAAGCCCTGGGTAGCTGCTCCCGCAGATCCCTTTATAGATTTGGTGCCAGTGGTTTGCTTGAGAGACAATCCTAGGAAGCACAGGGGAAGTGGTGTGAGGCCCCCAAAGGGGCTGAAGCTAGCTAGGAGAGGTTGCCTGCAAAATCAGGCCATGGCCATGAAGAGATGAGGCTTATCTCACCGGAGACCCTGAGGGCCTATAGTCCACACCCCCAAGGCCGTCCGTAGGAAGCTGGGACAGCTGTCCACTAATTTCCACCTCTATTGGCTGGAGAAGCTCCCTGGGTCTTTCTGGCTTGATTGTGTGTCAGGCTGTCCTTCATCATTTGCAGAGACAGGATAGGAGGGGAGTGGAAATGAGGGACTCATCAGCCTTTTCAGAATAAGAGCCTGAGGACAGCAGGATTAACTTGTCTTTCTTAGAGAAGCCTTGTCAGGAAACAAACATTGTTTAACATATTGTTTCTTTTTTTTTTTTTTTTTTAGTTTTAGTCTCACTAACGCCCATGTGAAAGAGTGAGCAGAACATGGCATCTCTTTTCTCTGCCCCCACCTTCACGATTACAATCACATCTGAGAGTCTGGGAGACATCGCAAGCAGGCAGACGACAGGTTAATGAAACCTGAAGGTGTCATGGATGCTGAGCAAGGACCAGACCTCAAAACCTTTCTTTGGAATCCTTTTGCCACTTCTTGGTGATGAGGTGACAGCACCCAGCTTCCGGTCTCTGGGAACAGAGGCTGCCAAGCCGACCCCTTTCTGTGGAGCTTTGAATGAACATACTTTTTTCCTTTCTACTTATCTCTTTCCTTTACGGTGAGCCAAAAATTGTACAATTGCAGGAGTTTGAGCAATATACACTGATAAGTAAAAACCACCATAGTCAAAGAAAGACAGTTTATCAACCTACCCCACATACTGTAGGGCATCAAGGAAGCCCTGGGTGAGTGAAATCCTAAGTGAATGTACATTGTTGACATGGGTACAACCGTAACAAAGACCAAGATGTTGGACCCATGGCAAAATTGGCAAAGCTATCCCTACATGGGCCATGCTCAAACTTGTGAAACCTTTTTCTTCCTCTGGTCCAAGTACAAGTTTTACAGACAATTGATCAGTGTGTATAGACATTCGCAACTGAATCTTCTTCTTTTCCTACATGTTAACTGTCTGAGGCTGGTTGTCTACAGAGACTAGACACCCCCTGCCCCAGTGCTGTACATAATAAATATGCTGAGGTTGGGGTATGTTAGTAGGGGCCAGTACCAGTACCTACCCTACTTGACCTTAGCTTTTCTGTATGTCTGCCTGTCCTTTCTTTACTCTTTTATCACCCTTCATCAAAGTTTCAAGGACCCATGAAGAACACAGCAGCATATGTTCCTTGGAGTCACTGCCTGTCCCACCCACACTCTATGAGAGCTACTACCTGGTCATTATTCCTATGATTATTTTTAGAATAAGAAAGCTTTCCTCTATGGTACCTCTGCAGGTATCCTAGAGTGCTACATGACCAGTATTACAGACTACATAGGCTTTTGAGTCTGGCTTCCCATAGCCTACCTTTGGGATGCCTCCAGGTCATTGCTGGTAACAATATTTATCCATTTTCATTGCTGAGTAGTGCCCCATGATGTGGCTGTAGAATGTTTATCCATTCATCAACTAAACAAGTTTGTGCTATTTTCAGTTTGGGGCAAGTGTATGCAAGGTTAGGCAAATGCCAGTAGTGGATTACTAACACTGTTCTATTTTCTTTTCCCTGTCTCATGTCTTCATTTCCAACTTGTGTTTCTTGGGACCACTGTTTTCAAAGACCTTTTCTTAGGTAAGATTTGGAATACCCACAGCAATACTTTATGACCATTATATAAAATGGAAGTCAGTTGAGATGGGACAACATGGGACAGGTGCAGATAACTCATGTGTAAAATCCAAACACATTATTTCCTGGGGAAGGGGAAGCTGCAGCATTTGAGCCAACACTGGTTGTCAGTGCAACCTGACCATTTTGCATACAAAAGTTTTCACCAGACTTTAGACCTCTGGTACAGAATAAGAGGCCCATTCCTTCTACGTTACAATGACAATTATTTTAATTTTATTTGCTATTTTAAAAATTCCATAAACTAAAAAATATGAAAATCCTTTACAGTTATTATTTCAAAGCTAACTTCTATTAACAGTTGTGCTCCGATACTTCAGATAGGTCCTGTACAAAAAGGAATTTGTGTTTCACACAAGCAAGTGAATCATAGACATATTACATTCCCTCTCTAGATAAAGGGACAGAGCCATTTTTGATGTCTGTATCTTGTCCTTCCACACTTTTTAACATCACCTTATTCCACTAAAAGAGGAAAGAGGTAATGTTGTAGTTTGGTTTTGTTGATGTGACAAAAATATTGAAAACAAAAGCATCTTGTGGAGGAGAGGATTTATTTGGCTTATAATTCCTGATCCCAGTCCATCACTGAGGGCAGTTGTAGCAGGAATTCAAGCAGAATTAGAGGAAAGCACCACAGAAGAAAGCTACTTACTTGTTTTCTTCTTACAATATGTACATCTAGCTTTGTTATGCAATCTAAGATCACCAGTTCAGCAGTGATACCCCCTCCAGTGCGCTAGGCCCTCCACACACCAGTAAGCTAATAAGAAAATACTTCTCAGACAAATTAACAAACCAATCTGATCAAGGCAGTGTCCAAGCTGACACTGTCTTAGGTAATTCTGGGCTGTATCATGTTCACAAATAAAACTCCTCATTGAAGGGGACTGAGACTTCTGGATGGAGCCCTTCCTAATGCCCTCATTCACAGAAACAGATTTCCTGTATGACAGGAGAGATGCAACAAGAGTTAGACCACATAGACCCAATGTGCCGTTTAAAAAAGGCTCTGAAATCTTCAGGTCCAGGAAGATCCAAAGATACTAAGAAAGAAGTGCAGATACTGTTAAGGAAATGAAGCTGTGCAATGCAATTCCCTTCACACACATTCATCTATGTGACATAGAATGCCCAGAGTGCTGGGCCTGGAAATCCATAGATTTTATGACCAAGAAAACATGTTTAGAGCTTGTAACCAGCCAAAAGTTTGTCAGTGATATAGAGTTGAGGAATATATAGAAGATATATATATAGTCTCTTGGAACCAGCAGAATGTAATAAATCAGTGTCTATGAAATAAGTGCCAACTATGACTATGTTGGACATCATTTCCAACATCTGCCACAATGGTTCTCAAAACAAAGATGGAATGAACCCATTTCCAGAGGACATCAAAATAAGATAGAGCCGGAGAGGTCAATGTGATGAAAAGCAGTAGTCAGAAGAATGAGAAAACTATATGAGGAAAGGCGGCCCTGCTAGACATGGAGGAGTTAGGTAGACAGAGTGACAATCCTTAAGATGACTGACTTGGGGAGCAGATGTTTGACTGGAGGGAAAAAGATCCCCCAGTATAGCTTCAGTGAAACACTTAAAATGTCTTGGGAATAGTTAATAAACATTCTTAGTGCTGTTGACAAGGTTGGCCACATGTGCTCCACGGCGTACAGATTGACCCTATGGTTTGTTTTTTTTTTTCCTGTGTTCCTTGTGTCTGGAACATACTTTTCCATCAACTAGGGCAGAATCAGTGATCCAAAACTTGGTCCTGGGAGACCTACAGATCATGCTACAGGCTGTTTTCTGCCTTGGATTATGAAACTGTGGGGCAGGGAAAAGGTCCGTAGATTCTGATGCGGGCCAGGATTTGGAACCTGCAGGATGAGAAGAATCTAAGGTCCAAGGCCATGGTTGTCCCTAAGGGAAAAGCTGGTCTGAATCTGTCATAGAAGTACCCTGGAAGTCTTCTTTATGCTCTGTCTCCACCTGCTAAGTCTGCAGGGCTGAGCAGTAAGAGCCAAAGGAATTACTGATGCTGTAAATTTAAGGAAATGAAGCATTGCAGAAGATAATTTTCTTTTTGATCTCTTGCCAGACTTCTTTTGAAAAGCTGCTATAAATCCAGTGTCCCTGAGAAGTGTCATCTGCCCCCTCTCCCTGAAATCTCTGTGACTGCACTGACTGTCCAGAGAGACTAATTGGGGCCCCCTGAGTCCCAGGCACCCCTCTAATCCAGTGATTTTATTTGTCCAAACACGTGTCAAGTACTGCTTGCCTTTCCTCACTGACTGTTTTGTTTTTCAGGAACAATTTCCACTCATTTTTGAATTTCACTAAAAACTCCTTCCACAGTTGGCTCAGTTGAGTTTCACAGTCAATACCAGAGTGGCTTTCCACTGAAGTACTGGTAGTAGGTGGATGCAGTAAAAGGATGCTCCAATGACTGTGGCATAAGTAAAGCACATGCCACATCAATGGACAATATCTCATTTTCCTCCTAGATTCTATCAAAACCAAGCTTATGAAATTTACAACAGGCATGACAACTAATGGGTTCGATACGTTTGGATAATAAGAGAGTTGAAACATGTGGGTTCTTAGAAAGTTCATCCATCCATCCATCCATCCATCCATTCATCCATCCATCCATCGATACATCTGTCCATCTACTCACAAATTGTTTTAATATAACATTTTATTAATTATTTAATATGATCTCTTTGATCATATTTACCCTTACTCTTTTCCCTAACTCCTCCCAGATCCACCCATCTCCTACCCAACTTCATGTCCCACTCACTTGAAGTGATACTTTCAACAAACCGAACAGAGAGGCTGGCATGACCAGGTACTGTGCTAAGAAAATTATACCAGAGAGGAAAAAGAAGAATGGAGGAATTGGAAGAATCCTCTCTGTCTGTCTGTCTGTCTGTCTGTCTGTCTGTCTGTCTGTCTGTCTCTCTCTCTCTCTCTCTCTGTGTGTGTGTGTGTGTGTGCGTGTGTGTGTGTGTGTGTGTGTGTGTGTGTGTGTGTGTATGTATGTACATGTGTTCTAGCATTAGGAATTATTTAGTAATAATATGATAAAACAAACATGAATTGCTATTTGAAAATGAGGATGCATTTGTCATAAGAGACATGTTGAGGGATGTTCCCTAGATAAGCATTTTTGAAAGTCTCTCAGAAGCCCTCAGCAATGGCTGGTCCACTGACCGCAAGGATTCTCTATCATGTGTCCAAAGCAAGACAGTAGGAGGAGGGTGAGCAGCATCAGCTGCTAAAGACGGCATGTATCCCCATGTAGTATCAGTTCTTCAAGCTCACCATTTCCATTTGTTCCTTCATCCTGTGGGTCCTGTAATGGAGCTAAGTCCCAGAATATGGTGTGATGGAAGAATCCTTAGCCTGACTGTGCACATTGGGATTTCTGGGGGGGTTTTGCACTTGTTTAACAAAGAAGGGGAGCATGTATTGGTACACTTATATAACTCCATTCCTCTTCTTTTCTTCTTGGGTGAATATCCCTAGCACAGTGCCACAAACAACTGCCATACTTGGGGGAAGACAGTTTATAATTCCTGTCAAGTAGGAAAGACACGGGGTTAACAAAGATTGGATAAAAGGTTAGAGTACTGGAAAGGAGACATCAGAAACACATCCAGAAGTCAGGTATGAAGGACTTGGTACAACAGGTAAGGAAGAGGAATTCAGGATAAAACCCAATAGGGAAATGGAAGATGGGGTCAGAGTTGCTCTCAGGGACAGATTTTGCTGAAGGAATGTGAAGAAATGATTCTTGCCAGGTCCCTTGGGATGAAAAAAAGCTAACTGACAACAAGGATATAATATATTGGACTCTTTAATGAATGTGCATAATCTTTTGTATCTGGAATTCTGGACCTTTAAGATCTTTGGGCTCTAGCAGCCAGTATAATCTCAACCAAGATGTGCTCAAGACAGCCACAGAGATTCCTTTGAAGTTCTCTGCAAGAATTCTGCTCCCAGAAACTAGTCATGTCACAATTAAAGCATGTGTCTTGCCACAAAAAGAAACCCTAAGCATACAGTTCTCAGCCCCAGGCTGAAAACTCTTTCTCTAGCCTCAAGCCTCAGGTGTATGGAGATGTAACAGTCCAACTCTAGAGATCTAGCCTCTCTACATGAATATCTAACCATGTGTTGCCTTAATCTCTCATATTAGGGCTAACAGACCTTCATGGTGCAAACTCTGAAAAGAAAATACAGTAATCTGCTAGGTGACACAAAGCATAACTCGACTTAATATATAAGTATAAAACTAGCCAATATCATAAACCTCTTCACCAGACCTGAAGCATGGACAGTAAAAAATGAGCTTGTATGAGCTCTCTGAGCCTTTTTTTTTTTTTTCTGATTTTTTATTTAGTTGCCTTTGCCCTTACCTTACCTGGTAGTGTTGTTTCAAGGTACAGAGGAGACAGAAACTGGGAACAAAGCTTACCAGACCACTCATTTCCATCATGGTTCATAGTCATGGAGACTTCCAGTGACTCTTGGAATGTGACAGGAGAAAGAGGTGCCAGAATTGCTTGTGGTAGCTGCTATGGGTACCCAGGGCTCACAGCACAGTCACGCACTGCCTGAATTAGACCTGGACATATGGAGTTAATGTGGAAGACAGAGGCCTGTGACCATAGCAACCCTCACCAGGAGCCCCATTTGAGGATAATTAAGACACATTTGCATTAATTAAGCATCCACATGTCTGCCTTGTCCAGGCAGGACTAAGGTCTACACAACCTCCCTCTAGCCTTTGTTGCCCTCTACTGGGCTTAAGGAAAATCTGCTGTACATAGGAAATCTAGCACAGCAGGCAGATTTCTGGCTCTGCTCCTTCAATACTCCCAGTCCTCTTTGTGAGCAGTCAACACTTGGCACACATATCATCTGGAATATTGTCTGGCTGCTGCTTTAACTTCAAACTCACTAGGGGCTCGTCATACAGCTGTCTAACCTCCAATACCACAAACCACTCTTCTGTTTGAACTCTATCATCTGTTGTGGAAAAGGCTGAGTGACTCCCTTTGTGACATGCAAGGACATGTGACATTCTGCAACTAGGAGCAAAATTTAACCAAAAAAACACAACCCAAAACAAAATCAAACAAACCAGGTCTCAGAGACACCCTCCAGACAACAACTGTAAGCCTGGTATTTGCAGAGAGGGAACTAGGGTGCCAGGGAGAGAAGATGATACCAAGGAAGGAGGTAGGTACCTGCCAGATGAGCCTGGCTTTCCCACAAGAACCTCACACTCCAACACAAGTTTATGCCTGAAAGTGTTTGGCTCCAACAGAGCAAGTCTTAGTGGAAGAAATGGGTTCAAAGATTTGAATACTTGGGTGCAGAAAGGAACACCCTACCATGAAGAACACATGATGGACAAATCCTAGGCACAGTGCAGGGGCCCTCTAGGACCCCAGACTATAGCTTCTCCTCATAGAACATCATCTCACTATGTATCCATGCCACATAAAATGCTCTCTAATACCCTGTTAGCCTCCCTGCCATGGCAGGATCTGGTGTTTCCTAAAGATAGTACTCAGTCTTCCAGTACCATTTATGAGTCCAGAGAATACAGGAAGCTATTCCAAGGCTGGGTGAACTGAGTGTAGCAACTTTTAGTTGTATATCTTCCCAAATTCCTGATCTATGCTTTCCTTTGGGGAATAATACTTAAGAGCAACCCCTTAACAGCCTAGCATCCTAAATGAAGTTCCCTCATGCCATCCTCCCAGGCAGGTAGGATGAGGAGTGTGAACTCATCATGACATAATCAGAGATGTCTAGAATGCCCTGTTAGGGCTGACCAAGTGGACAACATAGTCCTACTTCCAGCTTCTTCTCTGGATTTCCATAGAATTTGTTTTCAGAAAGTCACTACAAGCTTCTAGAAAGAAGACCAACCCTCAGGGAAGACTAACTTCCAGAAGGATGAAGTCCCCCAAGGTATAGAGTCAGAAAAATCCTGCAGGAGTCAGAGTTACAGGTTCATGGGCATTGGTCTTTGACATAGGAAGTCCTTTGACTAAGGGAAGATGGTAAAAGACACAAAAACCCTTGCTGGGGCTCAGCCTTTTTGATACAGCCTGATGATAGACCCTCTTACTTTTATATTCCTTATTTTTCTGTTTGTTGCCATTGGCTAAATGATCCAATGGGCCCACCTCAGAATGAAGTCACTGCCATCATCTTCTTTATCTACTATTGGAAACTCCAATTCCCACTTATGTCTTGGACATGAAGAAGGTCAACGGGTCATAGATCCTCCATGAACCTTGCAATAACAGGGCACCTAGCTTCCTGGAGAACCTTCTTCTTAGGGATTGCCCCCAATCTCAGCATTCTACTGCCCCAGAGTATGTCCCTATGTGCCCAACTGATATTATCCCTGATGTCACTTTCACCAAAGAATGTTGCCAATCACAGCCTTCAAAGGCAGCTGACCAGGGTATATCTACCCCTGTGTTAGCACAGTGCGCTTCTCAGCTGTCCCTGGAAGGGGTTGTCTATGTCTCCTGAACTCAAGTGGACTGTGTAACATGCCATTCCAACATATCAGCATACATAGCTTATGAGGCTGCCTTTAACTGGGCACTCTGCTTCTTGGATCCAGGGACAGCACAAGACAACACTACAATCTATTCTGGGTACAAATCTCTGACCTACTTAGTCATGAGCATTGTAAATATCCTTGACTAAATCTGTGAAGGTTTGGGGTAAGTTATCATGTAGTCATAATAACTAAAATAATCTATGCTTCCCAAGGATGCTTTTTGCTTACTATATAGCCTGTGAGCCATGAGTTTGGCAGAACTGTTGTTAATAATAACTGGAAAGGGTATGGCAGCTCACTACTCTTTGTATTTTAGTTTGGCTTTGTATATGTGTGTGTGTGTATGTGTGTGTGTGTGTGTGTACAAAAACATTCATTGTAATCCTTTCTGGAAAAATATAGAGCACTCTTTTGACATATTTTTGGCAAGCTGGCTTTTCAGAACAACAACAACAACAACAAAGACCTTCTCCTCAGCTAGATTCCCAACATGGTTTAGGAGAAAGATTATGGTTCTTTTGGGTCCAGAAACTTGGTCCTCGGGTGGTTGGTGGACAAGATCTATAAGTACATTATCACTTCTGTTGCAGAACACCCTGACCATTGCAGAAATGGACAATTCTGTGTCATCAGATACAATATTACTATGAAGAGGGTAAGACAGCGAGTCCACTATCCATTTAACAACAGAGCCTTGGCTTTCATACCTACAAAGCCAGCTGTAGGCAAGAGTGCTCATTCTACTGATTTCCTGAGCAAAGAAACATCAAGGAAACAAAATCTGGCATTCAGAATGAGTGAGGCAGAGGAGATGGGAGACCAAAATCACAGAGTCCATTATGGCCACGTGGCTCACTTGCATGGAACGGTTTCTGAAGGCTAAGGTACCCAGAGAAAAGGAGAGCCCTTGACTCTACTTGTCACTGGCCAGAACTCATCCATATATAACAGCCCTCCATTCTTCTGTATTATACCATCTGGCCATTCTGGATAGCTCAGAGGGACAGATCCCAGAAGTATCTTTCAGATATACCATGCACCAAGACCAGGCTGATCCTTGCCATCAGGTGGTGACAGAGTTCCTGAGCAAGTACCTTACCCTGAGCTATTGCACACAAGAAAAAGAGAAGAGGAGAGAGAGAGAGAGAGAGAGAGAGAGAGAGAGAGAGAGAGAGAGAGAGAGAGAAGAGGGAATTGGGAAGGAGTTAAGGGGGAAGAATGGGGGAAGGAAGCAAGAAAGTCTAGTAAGAAAGTGAGCCCAGCAACTTCTCTGAAGGACATCAATACTGCAAAGCTGAAGACTAAGATATCAACTCCAAATCTTAGCACAAGGCCAATAAGTATAAGTGAAAGCTCAGCTTCTTTCTACTGGCCCTACAGGTTGTTGACAGGGTGAGGTGCCATGTGCATGAACACTTTGTGTTCTTCTAGCCAAGAAGTTTGGGAATGCTGTTAGCATTAGCATCTCTAAAGGAAAAGCTGGTTGCCAGCTTGTGGTGCCTTTGGCTCAGGCAACTACAAGAGAGCCAACTGTAAAACATTTATCTGGTGGTTAAACTATTAGGAGACTGAGTCTACAATGTGGGAGGGTTTACACCACAGAAATCAATAAATATTGAGTAAGGAAGCTGGGACAGGTTTTTCTTTTTTATTTGTTTGAGAATTTTGTTGTGTGTTTTTGTTCATTTGTGTCGTTTATTTTCTGGTTTGCTGGTTTACTAAGATTCCACTGCTACACATGGTTGTGTTATCTGAAGAAAAATTAAAAGAATAATCCTAGCTGGGCAGTGGTGGCGTATGCCTTTAATCCTAGCACTTGGGAGGCAGAGGCAGGTGGATATCTGAGTTCAAGGCCATCCTGGTCTACAGAGTGAGTTCTAGACAGCCAGGGCTACACAGAGAAACCCTGTCTCAAAAAACCAAAGAAACAAAAAAGAATAATCCTGCAGTCTCTCTAATGTGGCCTTATGACATGCAGGTTCTCCTATGGTAGATTCTTCACGTGAGCCTATGAATTGACTAGGAAAGGTGACAGTTGTATGTACATTAACAAGAAAGAGCCTTGCCAGCCTTCCAGGCATTGAATCATAGGGCTCAGAGATATTCTCACCTGAAGCTTCAAGACCCCCTCAAATAGGACATTTTCCCTTCCCTCTCTCTTTCCCAGTCAGTAAAGCACCACTTTGTCTCTTTAAGAAACTCTTTTTTTTTTCTTTTTTCTTTTTTGGTTTTTCAAGACAGGGTTTCTCTGTATATTTTTGGCTGTCCTGGAACTCACTCTGTAGACCAGTCTGGTCTCAAACTCGGAAATCAGCCCACCTCTGCCTCCCAAGTGCTAGGATTAAAGGTGTGCACCACCACTGCCTGGCAAGAAACTCTTAACTTCCTTATTCAGGGATGCTGCATGGCCTAGTTACATCCTGCTTTAAGCTCAAAGCATAGACTATTCATACATATTTGGCATGAAAGCAGCATGAGAACCCTGGTAGATGGATCCTTCCCTTTGGAAGGGATATTCTTGAAGAGCATTGGGCATTCATGCAGTAGAATCCTAAGAAAAGAACTCTACCTGCAAATGTCACTAAGTTTCTGCTGAGAGCCATATTTTTTACCGTCCTGCACCAGTTGGTGGTATTTTCTGTTGTTGCTGTTTTGTTTTGGTGTGTGTGTGTGTATGTCTGTATGTGTGTATATGAAGTTTATTTTTTCTGAATGGGCACAATGCCTCCTGAAAGAGAAAGCAGGTGTTTTACATAATCAATCCAAGTAACAGAGGTTAAATGCAAATAAAATATTTTTTGTAAGTAATTAGTTGTCCTTAATTGAACAATGATATATAAATGAGCCACATTTCCATTTTTATCTGTAACTTTAGTTTTCACTATTTTCCACTGTACATAAAGAACATTTAACATATACACATTAATAGTTTAAATTAAGTGAATAATTCAAACAATAAAGGCATTAAAATTGATTTAAGCTATTAGAAAGTCAGCCATCAATGGAACTCTGTATCACAATCATTAACTCTTCTCTCTCTGCTTACTACTGGTTTGAGGTACATGTAGGAGAGTAAGGCTGTTAAAGGGCCGGTTTACTCTATAGAATTTTCTGTGCACAACTAGATTCACTTCCTTTTCTAAGGTACTCTAAGGACATCTACTCCCCTACAAAGATGAACTGGAAAGACCTCATCCTTTTTTCATAGTTGAATCATGCTAAAATATTTAAACAAGTAATTAATAAAAGCTTCTAGGTTAATGGAAATGAAAACTGGATTTGTCTCATCAGAGAGAGTTTACTCCCAAACAACCTTTGTGAGCACTGTGCTGCAGAAGTCTGGACCCCACTGTAGTGCAAAGCCACACCCCCTATTGTCCTCTAGATTACTAGTACACTGGCAACTGTCACTAAGAGTCTCTTCTACTTTAGATGTAGTATGAACCACAGGCCCCCTCCAACACCTGCCCCTCAAGCCCCGCCCCTTGGTTGCATCTTAGTTTGTTTTTCTATTGGATTTGTTCGTCTACCCAAGGTAGAGGTTTAATTCTTCGAACACTTTGATAAGCCCAGTTCCTACAGAGACAGTTGTAAATCCACAGGCCATGCAGAAGAAGTCCACTAGGTCCACATTGTTCCACTCCTGGAAAAGATGGTTGAAGCCAGGAGGACCAGTGTAGAGATGACCCCAAACACAGAGGAGTCGAACCACTTCAGGGCCTTGTTGATGTACCTTAATTGGACCAACAGTACTGCAGCCCAGGACAGCCAGGAGCAAGTGGCACAGGCAGAGGTCTCTCTGACTCAATGGATTGTTGTGAAAGATGTCTTGGGCTGCCAGTCCAATGCCCTTGGTGAAAAGCACAATGAAACTTCCTAGCAAGGACCAAATCCTGGTGTAGATCATGATGCTGGTGGGCCTGTGAGCTGGTGTAATCTAGAAGAGCAAAGGCAGCAGCATGAGCAGCACAATGCACAGGTATCCCGCAAACACTGGATTGGTCAGCTTTGCCTCCAACTCACCCTGAATTGTCACGCTCTCATACTTTTGAGAGTAGAGAATCAGCACAAGTGAATCTGTACAGCTTAGCAGAACTCCCCAACATGCCCAAGATGTTGAGTTTTTCCTTCAGAAGATGAGAAGGTAAAATGGACCCAAATGGTATTCCAAGAGCACCTAATAGAGTCTCCAGGACCTTAGGGACTACAGTGTAAGCTAGGAAGTTTCCAATTCTGCAACTGCCATTACAATTGTTTGTTAAGTATGAAATACCTCACCCTTTAGTGCACACAATGCCATTCTACAGCATAAAAGTGATGCTGTTCACTTAGGTCAATACCATAGCCATGCCCAGGCTGAGAGACATGGTAGCCGCCCTCTGCCATGCACCACCTCCCTGGCTGCTGCTGCCACCACTGCAGCCACCCTCCTCCCCTACCCGGTTTGGGTTTTACTGCTATGATAAAACACGATGAGCAAAAGCAACTTGTGGAGCAAAGAGTTTATTTGGCTGACAGTTCCATGTCACAGTCCATCACTGACGTAATCAGAGCAAGAATTCAAGGACAGAAACTTAAGGTGGGAACTGAAGCAGAAATCAAGGAAAAACAGATTACTGGTCTGCTCAGTTTGTTTTCTTATGTATTCTGGGTGTGTCACTGCCCAGAGTCCCTTTGATCCTCTTGTATCAAGCATTAATTAAGGAAATACCCCCACAGACTTGTCATGGGGCAATCTGATAGAAGCAACTCCTCAAGTAATGTTCCCTTCTTTCAAGCATCTCTAATTTGTGTCCAGTTGACAGAAGTCAATCAGCACACACTGTATCCTAAACAAGTTACCTGATGTTGTTCAGATTCAGCAATAAAGGGACTAACCACAGATTGAGGATATAAGACAGTATACTGAAATCAGAAGTATGACCATTCACCCAGGCCTTTCACCATCTATTCCTATACTGGTGTTTATTCATCTGTCCATAGCCCAAGGTCAATAGGAAATCGTGATGCCCAAGAGCTCATTGGGAGAGTTTTGGATCTTGGTAATTACTGGAGAACTGCTTTCTGAAGTTAACTTCATTAGAACATTTTCAAAGAAACAGTTCATTAAAAGTTCAGGAACTCTCAATGTCACACAAGCTGCTGAATTGACAATTAATTCTGTTACTCATTTTTTTTAATAGAAGAGGCATTTTATTCTTTGGAATTATGACAATTTCTGCTAAATCTCGACAGCTGTGGGCCTTAATCACCATTCTCACTTCAGAAATTCCACTCCAGTCCCAATTTTATTATTATTTCATCATTAAAGCACAAGTTAGAGGCCATTGGCAGAAAGAGAACTACAGCCACCAAATTCAGGTGTTTATTGCTACCTGCAGACTGACAACAGGGCTAGGACTTGCCACATCCAGCCTCAAGCCTGTCCTAGCAGAAGACTCCACACACAATTCAGCCTCAGGCAGCAGCACATTTGCCATCAGTGACTGACTTTTCAGAGTTGCCTCTGATGCTTGCATCTGACTTGCTGATAAGAAATAGCTCTGGGAAGACTACTTTGATGTTTTCTATAAATATTTTGTCTATTTTCTATTTTAAAATAAGAGCATGGTAAAAAATTATTCAGAGTGATCATTATAAAAATGAGTATAAAAATTTAGCTTCTTCACATCCCACATGTTTGAATAGCAAGCTGTGGCATCCAGAGTGAGTCAGTTCTTCCATGCCCACAGCATAGATGGTCATGCACCAGGTGGCACACATGCACATATGTACACAGTCTACCCATTGTAGTGCAGTGAAAGGGGCTATTAACCACAGTGCTCCAACCTCCTCACACACCAGCAGCACCTTCTAGAACACATTACCCTGTTCCTGTAAATGGCTACTAGCATCTCATCCAGTGCTTCTTTAGTATAACCTGAACAAATTCTCAATTTGTAATGTGACCTCTGAGCTGCTTAGATTTCTGGTACCTGATGGAATTGGGTTCATTGGTTTATACCTTTCCAGGAAATCACCCAATCCATATATAGTTTCAGATGTAATTAAAACTAAGTAGATATTCTTTTGAGCTTATCTTTGATATTTCTTTGTTTGGTTTACTCATATTGTCATTTTTCATTGTCCTTTCATCATGCCATTGGTTTTTATAGAGTGCATGTTCAGTGCATACACACAACATATGTAACTTTGCTCACGTATGCACATGCAGGCAAATGGACACACACACACACACACACACACACACACACACACACACACCTGATAGTGAGCTCTGGAGATTACTGTGTGCATGGAACACATGCAATACCCATGCAAAGGTGAGCTTCTGTGCACACAGGAGGTCTTCCCTACTTACAATTTCCCGTTATCACCTTCTCCAGATTTTGCCTTCATAGCACTCAGTTTCCTGGGATTCCTTTTCTAAGGCTGATCTTATCCTTTACTCCCACATTGAATACTTATTTGCTTTTTCTGACTTTTGTGAACAAAATGCCATTTAAAGCTCAAAAATATTCTATCAGAATGAATACAGTTTCAGTTACATGACATCACTTCTACTGTCTTCTTTTTCTTTGGGAGTTAGTTTGGCCACATTATAATACAATTTGATACTTGATTTAAAAGAAAAAAAGGAAAGGAAAGGAAATCAAGAAATGTTTGCTATTTGAAATGCTTTATCAAATGCAAGGAGCACTCTCACAACTGGTGTTAAGTTGTTTTGAGTATTGTCAGCCCAGATGAGAAATATGATGTGTGTGTGTGTGTGTGTGTGTGTGTGTGTGTGTGTGTGTGTGTGTAAAAACATAATACACCTAAGTCTGTGATGTCTACTCATTTAGTTATTAATAGCTTAATTATTTTGATCTTGCATTATTTTGGGTTTAGTTTGTTATTATTGTTATAACTTCTGGAAATAATAGTCATATCATGGAGTTTAGTATTTCTATCTTCCTTAATATCTGCAATTAAAAATACAAATTTCAGTCTAGGTGCAGTTTTGGCTACAACTCAGGTTTTAATATGTTATAAATTCTTAATATCTAGATATTTGCTGATTGCTATTGTTATCCCCGGCATTCCTAAGAGTTGTTTCTAAGTATGTTTGGGAGAATGTTCTAGGACTTTGTTATTGTTGTCTGCCCCAGATGATGTCACCTAACACACCCTGGATGGTCTCAGTCCTTTGACACTTGCAGAGGAATACTTCCTGCAGAGGTCAGCTCATGATATCTGGCATCAGTTGTCTCAAATTTCTTGACCTTGTTTAATCAATAATTGAAAGAAGCATGTTAAAGTTGCTCACAGTACTGTGGTGTTGGATATTTCACCATTTATCTCTATCCATTTGGGCCTAATATAGTGAATTTATATCAACAGGTATACATAAATTTAGACACAGTTTCTCCGTGCAGCCCTGGCTGTCCTAGACTCACTGTGTAGACCAGGCTGGCCTTGAACTCAGAAATCTGTCTGCCTCTGCCTTCTAAGTGCTGGGATTAAAGACATGCGCCACCACTGCCCAGCCTAATTTCTATTTTTAAATCTTTTTTCTCTGGCCTAATTACTATTTTTTTAATCTTTTTTTTTTTTCAGTTCAATCTTTATCCCCCTCCTCATCTGCCCTCCCATAGTTCCAGATCCCATTTCTCCACCCTGGTCTCCAAGAGGACGTCCCCACCCCCTATACCCCTACTCCACTAAACCTCCCCACTTCCTGGGGCCTCAAGTCTCTTGAGGGTTAGGTGCTTCTTCTCGCACTGAGGTCAGACCAGGCAGTCTTCTGCTGTATATGTGTCGGGGGTGGGAGGCTCATATCAGCTGGTGTATGCTACATGGTTGGTGGCTCAGTGTCTGAGAGATCTTGGGCATCCAGGTTAGTTGAGAGTGCTGGTCTTCCTATGGGGTCACCCTCCTCCTCAGCTTCTTCCAGTTTTTCCCTAATTCAACCACAGGGGTCACCAGCTTCTGTCCATTGGTTGTGTGTAAGTATCTCCAACTCTTTCAGCTCTTTGTTGCACCTCTCAGAGGGCAGCCATGCTAGGCTCCTGTCTGTAATCACACTACAGCATCAGTAATAGTGTTAGGCCTTGGAGCCTCTCCTTGAAGGTTTGGTCTTTTCATTGTATCCCAAATTTCCTGGATGATTTGGGTGAGAGGTTTTTTTATAATTTATATTGTCTTTGACCTTTGTTTCCATATCTTCTATGGTATCTTGTATACCTGACATTCTCCCTTATATCTCTTGTATTCTGTTAGTGATGCTTGCATCTGTAGCAATTGATCTCCTTTCCTAGGTTTTCCATTTTCAGGGTTGCCTCTATTAGTGATTGATTTATTTATTCTTTTCCATTTTTAGATCTTGGACTGCTTTGTTCTATTATTTCACATGTTTGATTGTGTTTTCTTGTCTTTCTTTTAGGAATTTATTTATATCCTCCTTTGAGTTCTCTATTATCTTCACTAGATGAGATTTTAGGAAAGCATCACGCTTTTCGGGTATACTGGGGTTTGGTTTGTTGTGGTGGGTTCCCAATGACTTCTGTTGCTTATGATCTTGCTCTTCCCTCTGGCCATCTGGTTGTCTCTAGTTTTAGCTGGCATGGGTGACACCTGCCCTCCTGTACCCCTGTGTTGCCCGGATTTCCTGGGGGATCTGTGGTCATAGCTGTAGCCAATCTCCTGGAAGTCCTGCAGACTGATGCCCTGCTGCAGCAGATCTTCTGGGAGCCCTTCAGACCATGTGGTATTAAAAGAGAGGGTGAGACAGGTTGATCTGCCCCAACAAAGGTGCAGACTGGAAGAGGGATGGTTTCCGTACATAGAGGAGGAGTCTCCTGTCTTCTGGATTTCTGGGGATTCCCAGCTACTGCAGTTATTTGGATGGCTATCCTACCTGTTGCCCTGGCTGTACTAGATCTCCTGGGAGTCCTGCAGACTGTGTGGTGTTGAGAGAAAGTGGCTAACAGTGGCTCATCTCCTTTTAGTTATTATTAAATGGTCTTCTTTCAAAAATTTATTGTCCCCCTAGAGGCACATTGCCTCTATGTGATTTCTTCTACTTGTAGTTTGTTATGTGCTCATTCTTATCTAGCTATCATCAGCAAGAAAATAAAGAATGAAAAATAGTGGCAAGATTGTAGAGAAAGAGAAAGCCATATACACAGCTAATGAGGGTGCAAACTGATGCAGCCACTGTGGTCTTAAATCAGAGAAATGCACATCAAAACCACCCTGAGATTCCACCTTACACCAGTCAGAATGGCTAAGGTCAAAACCTCAGGCAACAGCACATGGTGGAGAGGATGTGGAGAAAGTGGAGCACTCCTCCATTGCTGGTGAGATTGCAAACTGGTACAACAACTCCGAAAATAAATCTGGAGGTTCCTCAGAAAATTGGAAGTAGATCTACCTGAAGACCCAGAAATACCACTCTTGGGGATATACCCAAAAATGCCTCACCATGCCACTGGTGTTGCACTATGTTCATAGCAGCCTTGTTTGTGAGAGTCAGAGCTGGAAACAACCCAGATGTTTCATCACAGAAGAATGGATACAGAAAATGTGGTTTATTTACACAGTGGAATACTACTCAGCTATTAGGAATGAGGGCATCCTGAGTATTGCACGCAATTGGATGGAACTAGGAAATATCATCCTGGGTGAGATAACTCAGACCCAAAAGGACATGCATGGTATGTATTCACTAATAAGTGGATATTAGCCAAAAAAAAAAAGTACATGATATCCAAGATACAGTACACAGAACTCTGAAGGGCCCAACTGAGCATGCCTCAGTCCCACTTGAGTGGAAGAAGAAAGAAATCACAATGGGGGAGGGAGAGAGGGAACTGGAAGGGAAAGTGAAGGAGGGGAGAGGGGACCATGATGTGGTATTAGGTGAAGGGAAAGGACTGAAGCTCTAAGGGCCAGCAGAAAGAATGGAAACATGCAACCTTTGGAGGTATGTGGTTGGGGGTACTCTCCAGAATGTACCAGAGACCTGGGAGGTGAGAGACTCTGAGAAATCAAAGGAGAAACTTTAGACAAGATGTCCAATCGTAAGAAGAGGGAACTTGTAGATCCCACCTCCAGCAGAAAGTCAGGGTATCAAGTGACGGATGATTTGCCATTTCATAGTCAAAACTCTGACCTATAATTTTTCTGGCCTGAAAGAGCTGCAGGGATGGAAATGTGGAGGAGCCTGAAGAAAATAAGGTCCAGCAACAGACCCATAATGGGATCCAGCTTAAGAGGAAGCCCCAAGGCCTGACACTATTATGGAGGCTATGGATCACTCACAAAAAATGACCTATCATGACTGTCCTCCAAAAACCCATCACGCAGCTGAAAGTCAGATGCCGATATTTGCACCCAATCAATGGACAGAAGAAGCTGCCATTCCCTGTGGCTGAATTGGGGGAAAGCTGGAAGAAGCTGAGGAGGAAGGCAACCCTGTAGGAAGACTGGCATTCTCAATTAACCTGGATCCCTGAGATCTCTCAAACAATGAACCAGACAGAATACAACAACTGATATGAGGCCCCCAACACATATATAACAGAGGACTGCCCAGTCTGGGTTTAGTCAGAGAAGATGCTCCTAACTCTCAAGAGACTGGAGGCCCCAGAGACTTTAGAGGTCTGGTGGGGTAGGGGGTATGGGGTGGGGAAATCCTCATGGAGACAGAGGGGCAGAGAGGCGGTATGGGATCTGGAACAATCAGATGGTGGACCAGAATGGGAATAAAATCTGGAGTTTAAAATAAATAAATAAATAAATAAATAAATAAATAAATATCCGAAACGCTACCATGCACTATACCAATCACCACTCCTGAGTGCACAGCTAGTGAAATGTCACAAAGATACCTATACATTTATGATATTGTAGTACTATTCATGATAATTAAGATACAGAATCAGTCTAAATGTCTATTATCAAAGGAATGGATGAACATAATATGAAAAAGTATACAATATAGAGTTATTCAGCCAAAACAATGAATAACTTTTCTGGAAAATAAACTGGAGACTATCACATTAAGAGAAATAAATTACATTAAAGGTGGCAAATATCAAAAACAAAATGGCAAATATCTTATTTTACTTTGTTATTTAACCCCCTACCACCACCAAATATATATGATAGTGAAAGGAACTCTGTGGGAGATATGAAAATGGGATCTAAATGAAACAGGAGGGAAAAAGAGAGGATACCATGAGAAAAAGACATATATCACACACCTTTTCAATGTACAATGTGTGTGTGTACAAAACATGAAAGTTAGAGTGGGAGCATTTGAGAAGAAGGGGATAAGTAGAAATGGTACAAGAGAAGGTAATAAGGTGTTATATCAGAAAGATACAAGGTCGATAGATAGGTAGATGGATGGATGGATAGATAGATAGATAGATAGATAGATAGATAGATAGATAGACAGACAGACAGATAGATAGATGCAAGTATCATAATGGAATTCATTATTTTGTATGAGTAAAATATATTATTAAAATGATTAAAATGATGAAAACCTAATGAAATCTGTCACGTCCATTTTATAATGTGTTATAAGATGAAATATGTATACTGTGTTTTGCTATTAAATCTGTCATCATCACTGCAGGTTATCACTTATGAAATAATTACATGGTAATCTCATTAGGAAGCTCTTGGAACCTTTCTAAACACTTAAGTTGTCTGGTTTAATGTTAAAAATAATCAAAATCACCTATTATGATCACAAATACCTTTGTGAAATTTACTGGACATAATGATCCAAGTTTTTCTAAATATTGATGAAAATAAAAGGTAAGTCTGCTAAAATACAGACTGACATGATAACTGCATAAACATTTATTTTTGTTATTATGAAGAATGAAATAAATGTGATTTGTCATAAAGGTAAGGACTGCTAACAATCAGTATTAGCATATCATACAAATATGATAAAATTGAGTTCAATGTTACTCTGAATAACACTAAAATTTTAACAGAAAACTTTACATGTATCTTGAAAAAATAGCAATCTCCTTCTTTAGGAGTGTAATTATCTTTAATCTAATTAAATTATAGTACACTCTAAGCTGTGAATTGCAGTGCTTTGGTTATCCAAAAGTCTGTCTTTCTGGCAAAAGAAATATATAAATGGCAGGCATGCATAAGAGCTGGAAGGGAGTTACTTTTAAATCCATGGAGAAAAGAATTTAGTCATTGATTTTCACCACATTCCTTCAGCCTGGACCCTGGGACCTCTGCAATTGTTGAAAATCATCTAAGCATGGAGGAAGCAGTTCATTAAAACTGTGCCCGACTATGTGATGATTAAGATTAAGAACATTCTACTGTTTTACCTATAACAGAAGAATCCAAAGCAGAGAAAAGCAGGATAGACCAGAGCCTTTGTGTCAGCCTTCAGCCTTTAAGTAGCTCTGCTCCATTCACAAAGTGTTGAGGGTGTGGGATGGTACCATTGCCAAGGAACAGCAAGGGAGTTAAGGTGATCACCAAGATCAGATTTTGGAAGGCCACTGGGGAGAAGATGAAGATATAAAACTGACCTGTTTTTAAGAACCCTCAAGAATCAAGGGGAAATGCTGTGTCTTTCTGCTTCTCAAAGCAGCATGGAGTCCCTGTTTCCCAGATATTACCCAACATTCAAAAAGCAAGACAAGACTTGATAAAGGACCAGGTATGCCCTATTCAGAAACAGTCAGAAGTTTGGACTTGGGGCATGAATTTACCTCAGTTGTGGGGGAAAAGATGAAATGTCTTTGTCTTTCATGACCCTCCTTACATAACCTGGTCTTTCCCAGCACAAGTTATGACACAGTACCAGAGCTTGAGTAATCTATGAAGAAAAGAGTTTTACTTGGGCTCATGTTCTGGTTCTAGATCAAGGGTATATATCTAATGAAGCTCTTGATCCTGGCAGAATCACAAACACATGTTAAACACAGGAATTATGTGACACAGCTAGCTAACACATTCTTCATAGCAGATCCAATCCACAAGCATTTCAATGATTCATTGATCCATTAATTGAATAAAAGGATTCATCCTCTCATGAAGGCAGAGCCCTCAGGGCTTCAAAACATTCTAATAGTCATACTTCCTAACATCTCATAGTACGTATCAAATGACATTTAGGGAACAAAAACTAGTGAAGCCATAACAAGCAAAATGATACCTCTACTCCTCCCTAATACAAAGAAAATTCTGTCAAGAATCAGCAGGCTCCAAGCCTGTCACACTTGGCTTTTCTCATTAATCACTCACCAACTTTCATCTCCACTGGTATTTGCTTTTTGTTAATTGACTAATTATATATAATTAATAACCTCATTCATTACCATAATCCCTATGTTATAGGTGTCAGGAGGATATGGTTTAATTAGAGGTTAATGTTTGGGACTCTGCTTCAGGTGCCCAGTAGCTATGTTCTAGGGCCTGGAAAAGCAGATAAGAAACCCGCTTGTTTCTAGATATTTGATGATTTAAGAGCGATTTGAGAACACTGTCCTGGTGTTGGAACAGGAAAACTTTCTGATAGGGTATGCACACTCCCAGAAGAGGTAGTAAGACAGCCAATGGCTGACAACTCCAGGTGCTTTCCCAGATGCAGCTGGCACTAGGGACCCCAGATAGGAATCTAGTGTTATTGTTACCAGAGAGGCTTCACCCAGCAACTAATGGAAACAAACGCAGAGACCCATAGCCAAACATTGGGTGGAGCTTGTGGAATCCTGAAGACCAGGAGAAAGAAGGATTGTAGGAGCCAGAGGGGTAAGGTACACCATATGAAAATCCACAGAATCAACTAACTTGGTTCCATGGGAGCTCACAGAGACCAGCAACCAGAGAGCCTGCACAGGACTGACCTAGGCTGTGTGGCTTGGTCTTCATGTGTGACTCCTAACAGTGGGAACATGAGTTGTCTCTAAGTCTGTTTCCTGCCTTTGAGCCTCTATCCGCGGCCGTGCAAGAAGAACAGCAAAACATCTTTAGGACTCATGGAATGAGGCCACCAGTTAGCACAACTACAATGGATGTGCCTCAGTGAGGCAGATCTTCTAAGACTGAGGGAGTTCATGCTGTTAGAGAGCATCACTCTGGTTGCTGCCTTAGTGGTCAACACGTCCTTCATAAATTAAGTTGTATGAAAACTCTTAGGTGGTTTCCAGATCCTCACTGGGCAGTGTCATTGGCACTTACAGTAATAGTGATTTATATTTTTTCAAGCATTGGTGCTTGAACAGATTAATGATTCAACCACCCCCTTCAGAAAAAAATGTAAAGATGTAGAATGTTCTCAATGTTCATCACCCTTAGGAAAAAAAAATTGTAGATGTGGATTTTCAGTAAAGCTGGGTTAAGATGTTTTTGTTTGTGGCTCTTATATAAAATACTGTGGGGAAAATTTATTAAGACACATTTCTGATTATTGAGTGAGGAATGTTTTTAAGGTCAGGAAGCAAACACGATGGCAGCCTGACTAGTACTAGCTGGCATGTCTTTCTTGCTAGAGTTGGGCTGGTGATCAAAGTGATGATTAATTTCTTATGCCTTCATCTTCCAGATCTGACATAATAGAATATTGTTAATGCATAGACATGCACCCTGAGGATTTAAAGTAGAAGTGAGTGTTTTTACATAAAAATTTAGATTTGTTATTCTTTAAAGGTTTTTATAAGATTACTTTCTAAGATAAATAGCAAAATAAATGATCTTTTCTTTATAACTACAAATTGCAGCTTGACAGTGAGAGAAACTGACTGAGAAAATTTATATTGCTTCCTTATACTTTGTTAATCTATATACGAGTTGCTTAGTTATGAGTGCATGTGGGTTTTAGAGAGTAATTTGTTTTTCATCCATAATACATAAAGCATTTGACCATGTGAGGGTATTGGGTTCCTTGTTTTTTTCTGTGTATACTTATTGTAATTGTTCACATAAAGAAAAAAAGGAATGTATTCGCATTGTGATTTTTGTATTGTTTGAAAGATTTTGTTGGGTTATATAAGCTGTGTTATGTGTATGTATGAATGTAAAATGGTTGGAACTTGTTGGTACTTGCTTCATCCACCAAGTGTGTGTGTGTGTGTGTGTGTGTGTGTGTGTGTGTGTTAATTGCCATTATCATAATCTGAAATCAGGAAACTGACTACTTTTTGAAAAAGATGAACCTTTAATATACCATTAAGTATGATCTTTTCCAATTGCATCTTGCTAAGGCTTTCCCTATAATGTTTTCTTTATAGGTCAGGAGAATAAATTTTGTCAAGAATGACTCATGATTTCAGACTTAGACAATATGGAAGGTAGATAAATGACAGGAAGGCGCAGTATGCATGAACTGAAGACATGAAACTGGCTCTGTGTAAAAGTATTGGAATTCTCAATTGGAAGTGAGAGACCACTTAGCATAAAAATTTCACTTCTGTTTCCAGAATATCTTAAAGACACAGACTGCCTACTAGCATATATTCCCATCTTCTCTCCCCTCTTTCTAGTGAGCAAGTTTATTCTGTATCAGAGCAGAGTTTAGACTAGTGTATCATTTTCTGCCATACAGACCGTAGACACTGAGGTCTGTCCCATCCACAGAATGTGTAGCAGCTTTAACTGATTGTTTAAGATGGGCAGAGGAATGGCAGGAAAGATACTAGGAAGGCTATGAAGAACTATGCATTCACAAATGATAACTGTCCTGCATGAGACATCATGAGGTCACATAGGAAATAAAGACTTATTTAGAGGTAAACCAATAAATATTCTGCTTATAACCATGAGAGAGAATAGATAACCTTGGCCTCAGGTCAGGAGGATTGGATTATTTCCATAAAGTTGTGTTCAACCCCCAGGGGCTTGTCCAGCTCTTCAAAGAATAAAGAGCTGCAATGGCCTCTGCATCTAGGATCATTGAAGAGCCTCCTCCAAGGTCCGGAGGTGGTTGAGTGTGGGTCCTCACAGAAGATGTTATGTTTTAAAGTATAGCTCATACAGTGGTGGTATCACCAGTATGCAGGAAAATCCTTCAGTTGTTGTCTGTGAGGATAGGGGTGAGCCTCAGTAACCTTTAGTCCGCCAGGTAAGCAATTCACACCTTAAAAATAGACAATGTCCCCCACATTATCACCTATCTTTTGATATATTATTTATTGCTTTTCTTTCAAGATTGAGGGAGTCAGTAGAAAGTTTTATAGAGGGTAAGAGATAATCCTCTGCACATGCCTTACAAGATTATCTAAATTATATCAACTGAGGTGTGATGATCGAATTTAATTACAACAATCCATGGTCTGTGGTTCCTACACTGAACATGAAGGAGAAAGTGAGCTGGGTACAAGCATTTGTCTCTTTTTCTTTACTTACTGGGGAAACAATGTGACCAGTTGCCTCAAGCTCCTGTCACTGTGACTCTCTTGCCAAGCAAGATCGTATCATAGAACTGTGAGACTAAATAAATACTTCCTCCTTAAATTGTTTTTTCAAGTTGGTTTTTTTTTTTTTTTTGGCACAGCAAATGATGAAGTGACTAGTACCCCCACATTTGGTTTTAGTAGTGAAATAAAAAGAAAATGGAGATCATTAACTAAGGATCAGTGGAAAATAGGGAATTCTCCAATGTCTCCCTGCAGCTTGACCATTCAGACTTACTGATGTCCTACCAGGGAGAAAGGCAGGATAGACTAACTGGTATAGAGAACAGGAGGATGGCAGGACTACCATCCACCATTCTGAGCAAGGTAGTAGATACATAGCTGCAGAAAGGATTGTTAACAAGATAGAGTTGGGGTCAGAAATGACAAGGAAGAAAACAATAGCAGTATTCCCTTTTACCACTGACTCCCCTGTTGCTTTATTGACATATATACATATATTATTGATATATTATATTCCATATCTGTACTATATCATCTATGTTATTATAGCATCTATATTAATATATGGTAGATTGATGGTTGGCTGTTTCTTCATATGAGAAAATATGATATTTGTCTGAGTCTAGCTTATTTCACTTATATAATGATCTCTAGGTAAATGCAAATGATATAATTTCATTCTTTTTCATGACTAAATATAACTATATTACATGTATCTAATCAGATTTTTCTATAAACATGTTTTACTGAAAATAAAATTTTCATACAATATATTCTGATCATGGTTTCACCTCCCTAATCTCCTTCCAGATCCTCCCCACCTCACATTTACTTTAACCATTCATCTATTGATGGGCACCTTGGCTAGTTCTATGTCTTGACTATTGTGACTTATTCTATGGTAAATGCAGAAATGCAGATATCTCTTGGTATGATTACTTGAATTACTTCAGGTACACCTAAGAGTGGTAATCAAAGCATCTGAGGTGTGGTGTGAAGATCTTTACCAGGCTCTGCATGGAATAGTATGGAGCAGGAAAAGCTTTACCCAGTGTAGATGCAACTGCACTCTCAGAAACCTTAGGAAATGGTCTCTCTGGGATTCCATTTGTACTGCAAGTTTTTCCTTAATACATCCACAGGGATTACATCAAGAGAAGAAAGAAAGGTTACACATAGTTCATGGCCGTGGGGTCAGAAAAACCGGGTTATTTGATATACCAAGCAGCTGTGTGAATTGTTTTACATTGGAGAAAAAGTTGAGTCAGAGGACAGGTTTTATGAAGAAAGGGGGATCTGACATGTGGCCACCAGAATCCTGAGGTGGTTATTTCCATTATACAAACAGTGACTTCACCAGAGTACTCAGGAGGAGTCAGGATGCTTCAGTCTATATAAATTTCTTGATTTTATTTAATTTTATTCCAGTTTTCCCTCTGCTCAGCAATGTCACAAGTAACCAGCAGGTGGTTGGCTATGGAACTAGAAGGCTGTGTATTTAAGTGATCTTATTTGTTTTTGTCACGAGCCCTTTTTAGTATTCTTTTGCTGGATGCTGAATTTCAAATAAAAAGACAGTCTCTCATCCAAAGTAATGTGGTTTGAATACCATCCCCAGTTCAATAAGGTAACAAGATAGGATATTTTTTAAAGGTTAAACATAAATTAATTACATGTATATGGGGAATACACATGCATCATATTCCTTGGAAATGATTGCTTTGCACTACCAGATGTAGAAACTGGGAACTCAACTTGTGTGCTCAGAGAGCTCCTGAGATCCACCTGTCTTTGCCCTCCATGGTTAGAGTTCCAGGCACACATATTCATGCTTAGCTTTCATATGAATGCTTGGAGCTCACATACAGTTCCTCGTGCTTGCATAGCAGTTGCTCTTACCCACTGAACCATATCCACAGACCCCCCCAACAAAGTTATTAAAGTAATTACAAAACTATATACTCAAGAGTTGAAAAAACCAAGGGAAGAAGAGAAATCCAGATGTAACAAGGCATCAGATTCTCAGGAGGAAAAGGGATGTGCAGCAGCATACGATTAAAGAATGTGGGCTCCAGAGCCAGACTTGGATTAAAACACCAGGTCCTCATTGTATGGTGGCTGAGCTCAAGAGTCTGCACTCCTCACTTTTATCCTCATCTTTACACTGAATGCAACACGGATTTCTTAAAGGTGTTTGATGAGACCAAATACAGGGATGTCAGCCAAATACCTAAGGCCAGGCGAGAGTTTATCTACTAAATAAACACTGAATGGTAGCTTTTTAGTTTACCTAGGGGATAACAGATTTAGTTGAGTATCTAAAGCAGTAATTACTTTAAACTTTCAAAACTACACTAAATATTTAAAACAAACCAGTCTTAATGCCCTAAAAATCCTTTTTATGTATGAATATATGGTGTGCCTTTGCATGTGTATATACCTACTTATACACATGTAGGTGCATTTGCGCACAAGTGTGCTGCATATGCAAATGGTATGGATGTGAAGACCAGGAGTTGATATTAGATGTCTTTCTCAATTTCTTTCCTTTTGACTGAAGAAGAGTTTCTTACTGAACTCAGAGTTCACAAATTGGCTGGTGTGCCCTGTCAGATATTCATGGCTATGCCTTGGCTCGGTCTATGGAATGCTGGGATTGCAGACATGTGCATACTACCATGCCTGCCTAGCTTTAACTGTGAGTTGAAGGGATCTGAACTCTGGTCCTACAGCTTGAGCAGCTGGTGATTTATCTACTGAACCATCCACTTGGTCCTGCAATAGACATTGTAACCTAGAATTTTGAAATCCATACAACATCATTAAAATAGATCCTTGTACTTGGAAACAACACAGAAATCCTTTGTGAGACACATAGTACAATGTTCAGTGCCAGAAAGATGGCAGAAGAATCATTCCTTTAGGGTAGTCATCTCATGTAGATGTGGCTATTGCTGCAGCTGATATTGGCAGAGGTTGTGTTATAATGAGCTGAGAGGGGCCTCCCAGGAATCAAAGAGGTGAGGAAAGGCTCCCAGCACAAATGTTTGAAAGCTCAGTTTGCAGCTTGGAGTCCAAAGTCTTTAAAGCTTCAGAACCAGCCAGCAAATGAAAGGAGGGGTTAAGCATTTACATTCTCCAGTGGAGCATCACTGTAGCCCCATATTGCTGCCAGCTGCTCTATTGCTCCCCTGGGCCTGCTCACAACAACCCACACCCCTCAGATCTCTCAAATGCAGAAACAATAATGCTGCCTCTTTTCTACAGCTCTTCTTCCAGGGAGACATTTTCCTGCTTCAAGATGGCAGCATACTAACCCGTCTAGGAGAGTATGGCAACTATCAGAGCCTGTTAAGAAGGAGCCAGGGAGTTCTGCCCAGCTGTTCTGTGCTGCATGAAGGATGCAGGGATATATCACTGGGTAGCACACTTAGACTTTCTATGTGCCTGCATGTAGAATAGAGCGAGTTACCACTGTGTAGCATATATAGACTTTTCTGCCTTTTTAAAAATGCCTCTCATTGGACACAGAAGCATCCTAACACAATAAAGGTTACAGATCCAGTTTGTTTTGTCAAGAAAACAAACTATGATACCCACTGGAGGCCGTCTGTGTTCAGTTACAAACAAAGGTAGCAGAAGCTCTGAGAAGCACAGAGGAGGACAGACAGGATATGTGGTCACCAATGTAAGACAGAACTGGACATTTACTTAATAGTCTGTTTCTATTTCTAGGTCATGAACACTATGTCCATTTAATCCTGTTGACTGGAAAGCCAACAAGGGCATTGCTGAAGCATAGGAAGGAGGCCCATGGATAACACTTTCTTACTGCCCAGCTCTGCCTGCAACACTGAAGTAGCAGAACAAACCAGCAATGTGGACCTTTAACAGGAGAGATAGGTGAGATGTCTGGATGGAGGTATTTGGCTACCTAGGTTGAAAATAGTACCACAAGACCCTTTAGCTTGGAGTTGAAAGCCTCTTAAAATGTGATTTTCTTCCATTGTTGAGTTTCTTATCTAGTGTTACCTCCACTGATTGTTGCAGCTCCTCCCAGATCACTGGAGGACTATTTGGAGTCACTACAAAAGTAATGATGCTGGGCCACATCTAAAACAAACTACCAGACTATCTGATCACTGGGGGAAGCCATGACAGGAAGAAACCTGGAGGTATGAACTGTCACAGACATGGTGGAGGAATGAACTGTCACAGACATGGTGGAGGAATGAACTGTCACAGACATGGTGGAGGTATGAACTGTCACAGACATGGTGGAGGAATGCTGCTTATTGAATTGTTCCTCACAGATTGCTCAGCTTGCTTATATAACTCAGAATGCTCCAGTTATAGTGAGCTGGGTCCTTCTACATAAATCATTAATCAAGAAAATATCCCACGGGCTAATCTGATGAAAGTGTTTTCTCAATTGAGGATTCATCTCTAATGGCTCTAGCTTGTGTCAAATTGACAAACAAAATAAAACAACGACAACAACAACGAGACAAGTAGGAAAGTTAGTGCCGTTAACTTAAACTATTCCTTTGAGGTACTTATCCTGTATCCTGGGCTCTGCATGCCTTACTGCAATCAGATTATGTGAACATTGTTGAATAATTGTCCTGTTCTCAAAGATGTTAAAGCAGGGAAAGAGGAAGTTAAGGAGTCACCCCACGTCAAAGAATGGAGTGATATAATTAAAGCGGACTCACAATTCATGCTTGAATTCCACATAGTCAGGAGACTGACTATGGGTACTGCCATAAAAATCAACAAATATGGCTGGAGAACGCAGTAGTATTCAGTTTTCCAGCTTGAAAGTTGTGTTGTAGCTATGTAAAAGTGTGTGCTATTGGTCTTAGGAGATATACTGAAAAACTTAAGAGTCGGAGCCAGCAAAATGGCCCAGTTAGTAAGAAAGCTTGGTTAAGTCTGAAACCCGAGTTCAGGCAACATGCATGAAGTAAAGAGAGAATCAATTCCCAAAAGTGGTCCTCTGTCCTGCAAACACACACACACACACACACACACACACAGAGTGACACAAGAGTACCATTATACTTCCCACCTGCCCACTCCCATGTACACATACAAAATAAGTAAAACAAATGTAAGTAAAGGAATTTGGCTAAAAATATAATGACTCCAACTTTCTCTTAGTAGGTCAGAAAAATAAAATAACATGAAGTAATCATAGATAAAATCATAAGAATCGAAATGTAAGCAATTGCTAAATGGGGTAAAGGTCAGATAGGTAAATAGAGCAAAATAAGCATCTAGAAGATAAATTGTACATAAACATTATTTCTGATCAACACAAGTGAATGATTTATTGTAATGCCTACACACATCTATGTGTATTATAACAAATATTTTTGATACTATTTAAAGCTTACAGAAAGTGTGCAAACTGAGGACAACTTTCTCCCATATATCTTCTACCCTGTCCCACAATCATTTGATTTTACCTTATCACCATTTTCTGTGTGCTCATCTAATATTATATTTTACCCAGTTTTCATTTGTCATTGATATGTTAACAAAACTTCAAAAATTGTTGAAATAACAATTGTCATATGGACTGTTCTTACTGCTAAGAAAGTGAAAACAAAACAAACAAACAAAGAACAATGAAAACCAAACCACATGTGAGTCAAAGCACATGGGAGGCTGAGTCAGAAGGATTATGAGTTCAATTCAGCTCCAGGAAATAGATTATGTCTAAGCTCAGCCTGGGAAAAATTCTCTATTTAGACCCTGTTGAGAAGAAAGAGAAGGGAGAGGAAAAGGAGGGAGGGAAGAAGAGGAAGAGGAAGGGGAGGGGAGCAGGAGAAGGGACAGGGCAAGAGAGGAGAGAGGGGGAAGAGAGAGAGAGAGAGAGAGAGAGAGAGA
>NW_022196897.1:135318309-135329277 GCF_008632895.1 Mastomys coucha
AGAGAGAGAGAGAGAGAGAGGTCAAGACACCTATGTATGAAGGATGTGTTTAGACATGCTGATGGTGTCACAAATTCATCTGAGTGAACAGTGTTAAACACATGGAAACTCTGGGCACACTTATATCTCAGCAAAGCTAAGAGAGCACTTACAGGAGGAAAGAAAAAGAGGGCTGGTAGAGAGCCAAGGCCTTGTCTTAACTAGACTATCACTATACCAGGTGTCCCTGAGGAATGGGCTTACATAAACTTTTCCACCTGAACTTAGTAGCACAGCCTGTAACTGCTCAGCAAACTGAGACAGAAAATCATCAAAGAGGTAAAGCCAGAAGTCTGGGCTATTCAAAAAGACCTTAACTCTAAAAGCAAATGAACAAAAATAGCCAATTATCAACAAAAAAGACAGCTTTGGAGTGGCTCCAAAGCTTGCTAAGGTGGGCAGTGAATGTCCATCAACCAGTTTCCAGCTTCCTGATTTTTTTATTGTAAACTGTGGTTCACATCCCAGACAACTGGTAAAAAGCAACTGAGGGTAAGAACATTGCCACTCTAGTCCAGAGACACTCTCTCAATAGCCTATGGTTTCTGATGCCATTTCCGGCCCATGCAAATTCAGGTCCCCGTGAAGCAGGCTTGCAAAATCCCTATGAAAAGAGGGTATACTAAATTGGATTTTATAAAATGGAATTGAAATCAGTCACTTGAATGCTAAGCCATGAAAATTACAGAGGACTCAGCTTATTTTTATCATACCTTGGGAGTTGAATATCGGCATATTAATCAGTCTTCCAAAATGCCATTTACATAAAAATTGTGATTGCTTTTGATGAGACTCTCTCTATTATCACAGCTTAATCTCAGCATTGGCAGATGCAGCCTTGGCATTGACAGCTTGCTACAGAGTCAGGTTTGTACAATATGCCATCCACCAGCTTTCCCAAGGCAACTCCACACACCTTGAATAGGAAAAATTCTCTTCCGGAGAAAGTTTCTGGAACAAGTATCAGGGAACTTTTGACACTGACTTCTCAAGGGTAGAATAGAAGGCACAGCTTCTGAGACGGCATCTCCTGTTGCTAGGACTCCAAGATTCCTGTGATCTCTAATAGTGGCAGGGGACCATCTATCTTCTGTTGCATGGATGCTCCTCTGTGCAAGGCAGACAGAGCAGCTGACACAGATTTACTGCAGTGCCTGCTACTCACCAGCCCTTCACTATGCTCAGTCACAATCTGGGGTGATCATATGGATCCACACCAAAAGCTAGAGAGCAATCAGAGTTCTCAAGTGTTTATGAAGGGCCCAAAGCTGTGCTCCTATTTCAAATTTAAGTCCAGACCCAAGACAAACATATCTATAGTTTGAACCTGTCTTCCTAAAAGATTGGGATTACAGGAAACAGACATGGGGACCAGGATCTGAGGATAAGATGTGTATTTGGGAAGGACGTTAGCATAGGCCAGTGGTGGGATAGAGCTGAGATGGAATAGAGAGGCAGGCTACACAGGATGTGAGGGCAGGTGAGATGACACCACAGGTATGGAGAACCTGTGAGAAGCCTGAACAAAGCACTTGACTCCAAGTTTGTCGACCACTCAGAGTCAGATATGGGGTATTTATAATTTTGTCCTTCCCCCTGTCATCTTTTCTTCTTCATTTCTCCACCTCAGTCTCCCCTCTTCCATTTTTTTCTTCCCTGCTTCTCTCCGTATTCCATCAATCTTCTTCCATTCCTCCGTCTTCCATATTTCTTTCCTCTATATCCCTCTATCTCTTCCTCCTCAGATTTTCCCCCACTCCACATCTCATACCTTCTCACCCACCTCCCATATCTTTTTCTATCACAACCTCTTTCATCTCTTTGATCAAATACCCATTCTCAGTGAGACTTCTGGGCTTGGGATATCTCCATTTGAAATCCCTTTCTCATATACTCTCATCTCAGAACCTGTCACCATTTAATACTTCATACTGCCCTCCCCCCCCCCACCTGGTTGTCTTATCTACCTGTTTTCTCCTTCACTGGAATGAGATTTTTCAGGAATAAATACTTTTGTTTGTTTCTCTTTCCACTTCACGTCCATAAAAATTTCTTAAAACATTAAAGCTTCTGAGGATGCAATTGTTGAATGAACTAATCATTTTATATAGCTAAAAGAAAATGGCCAATGTGGCTGGGGTACCTGATTCATGCCTCCCAGTAAGGGAATGGCCTGGCCTCACCAAACCATCCCAGAGGTGAAAATATAATCCCTAAAGGAAATAGAGTGCAGACAGAATGGAGTGTAAATGCTGCCTACCAATTGCAAATACACAGAACAGTGCAAAGGTGATAGCTCTGTTTTGATGTTTTGCTCTCTGCTTCTCCGACTACATGAGCTGCTATACACCAGGCCAGGTGTACTGAAAGTCACAATTCATGCACTGTGGTAAAATACCTGAGATAAGCAGATTATAAGAAAGAACAGTTATTTTGACTCATGGTTTTAGAAGTTTCAGTCCATAGTCAGTGAGTGCACTACTTTGAACCTGTTTGGAAGAAGGAGCTTATGGTGGGGATATCATGTTAAAAGTTCTCACCTATAGTAGCCTAGATGTACATAGAAGGCACCAGGGGACTGACATACTTTTCAACAACTTGCTCCCAATCACTAACTTGCTTAGACTCAGTCCTACATTCTAATAGCTCTCCAGACTAACAGTAAGCTTTTACTTTATTTGTTTTTTGAAATGGGGGTGCACTCCATGTTGTACTGATGGAGATTAGAGGATAAGTTGCAAGAGTTGGTTCTTTCCATCCAACCATGTTAGTTTGAGATCAGACTCTGTTTGTCAGGCTCTGGGCCAAGTGCTTTTACCCTCTAAGTGATCTCATTAGCGTAATACCAGGACCTTTGAGGGGACATTCTAGATCCAAACTCTGTATCGAAAATTACTTCCTAGTGTAGGGACCACAGAATGCCTTCCCTGGAGAGTAAATGCCATGGTGCCCATAAGGTTGCTGGCAAACATCTGCCAGTGCTGCATGTGGAATGATTCCTGAAAGGAACACTGAGCTCCCTGTGGACCCTGCATTAGAATGTGCAACCCAGTCTTTGTTTACCAAAGTGTTTAAAGATTTCTAATTTCTCAAGTCTCTAAATAGCATATTCATTGACTACAGTAACTGGAGAGTGTGTGTTGTATTATTTTAGATTTTTCTGCTAACCACATGTATTTAGCAATTAGAGATATCAGTGCTGCCAACTGACTTGGAAAACAAATATTAATGGCTGGATTATGCTGTGCTTGTGGTTGTTTTATTAAACAGAAACCCAGATCACAGTGGCTTCATTCCAATTCTCTAGTCCCAGAGTGGTCCAATTAACTAGAAGACGGGGAAAAATCTACTTTTTATCCTTTTATTTAAATACACTCTGTTCCAAAATTCCAATAGATTGGTCATCTGCTTCTAAATCATCCAGTAATTATGGGTCCTTCCCAGAACTGTCCTTGTGTGTGACTGTCCACACCCCTACAATGATCATAGTCCCTTACAGTTCCCAGCCTTCCTCCTGCAGAATGATGACTGTCCTATGGCTGTCTTCCTGTCTTAGACCTAGCCCTCCCTTACTTATTGGTGATCAGAACTAGAAGAAAAATGGCTCAGTCTCTGGCTTCTCACCTAGCAACCTATTTCATGCACTGGTGGATTGTTTGGAATTGTCTGTAGCTGAGCTTCAGCAGTTCAAAGCCTTAGTTGAGCCCCTTACTTCCAGTCCCTGCACCTCTTGAAGTCATATCCCTGACACACACTATCCAGACTTATCTTGGTCTCCCAAGCACTGTCTAATTCTAGGTAAATAGAATATTTAAGAGCTTCAGCTCATATGTAAACTGTGCAAATAAGAAGCTCCCAGTGGAGATGGGGGATGAAGAATAGGCAGGAAGGGAAGTGATCCCTACAGGGCAGAAGCAATCCTACCAGAAATAGAGGGAGAAACTGTCTTTCACACAGTGTCCCCAGACTCTCCAGGCAGCATCAGAACCTGTTCAGTCACTTTCCAGGAGTGCTCAAGTTAGCTGGCAGACATGTGCCAATCTTACTGGGAGGCATAAATCATGGCCCTCTCTGCAGACACCCAACATTCTACTGAAGATGAGACTACCAGTGGATAAGTCTTGTATGGAACAAACTGATGGTCAGGGAAACCTAGCCACTGCTAATTGAGAAGACGGAAACCTCTCTCTCTCTCTCTCTCTCTCTCTCTCTCTCTCTCTCTCTCTCTCTCTCTCTCTCTCTCTCTCTCTCTCTCTGCCAAGTAATTTTATGCCATGGCTATATAACCCTAGGGTCATTTTTGCTACTGTGAGAAAAGAATTTGTCTTCTTGTTTTAAATTGTGCATTTTTATTCCGAGAGAGACTGAGCAAGGTTCATTCCTTTTCGGTGAACACATTATCAAAATTCATTTATATTTCAATCAACATTTCTTTTTTCATCCAGGTTGGTAAACATTGTCCTTTTTGACAATAAGCTGCTCTTAAAATCTGTGGCTCAGTGGAGCACATAAGCTTCTAATCACTTAGGTTGCAAACACTTTCTTCAGCTCATAGTTTATCTTTTACTTCTTGTGATATATTCCTGGAGCTCATTGATTCTTTTTATTTTCAGACAAATATAGAACATCACCATTTCCCATCAATCTAAATATATATCCTAATAGAAAGTGGTTTTCCACTCACAATGGTCAATGAATTCACATTTCCTCCTCAGAATGCTGTGTTTCCCTTTCATTTCTTCTAAGCTTAGCTGCATTTAGAATCTTCTGGAGTGCTGAGGGAGTGGGTCAATTGGGATTCAGCATTTCTTCTAATAGTAAAATACTTCTAAACAATGATTTATCTTTAACTTTCTGATCGGAAATGCCACCTATCACATGGACAAAATGTGAAAACTCTTTATGTATTTTGGAGCCCTGTCTGCTCCATGAAAATCCTCAGTAGTAAAATGCAGATATTGGACTTTCATAGCACATCTTAGCCTTACTATGACTATTTTCTCCATATGATTATCCTTTCCATAAAATTCCCTGTTGATTCCCACATATAATATCAGTATTTGAAGGGGAGTTGCACTGAACAAGTAGATATTTAGAGTCAATGGTCAGATCTGCAGTAATGATTTATTATAACTGATGAGATTACAGTTTGACTTGTTCACTTACATTTTTACTTCAGATATTCAAACTCCATGTGATTATTGTAAAATGTTCATGTTTTTAATAAATTCTCAACTTTACATGGATCTAATATTTAAAAAAAAAAATTAAGGTCAATCAGATGTGTATGCATGCCTTCTTTAGTTAAAAGACAGGTAACTCACTTTGAACTGTAGGACCCTTTAAGAAATGTCTGATATTCTACTGCAACCCAATTGACATTGTTAGCCATATCTTTGTTCTCTGTTGTCCATAGGTATAAGCATCCTAGCTTGGGTGGTCAGTTGCAAAAGTCTATTCGTTTACCTTCGGTGTAAAATTTAGATAAAATTTTGACAAAAACCAAAGACATAAATAAATTCTAATCTTGTTAAGACTAAGTTTACTAATCAGATTTTTTATTAGATATACTCTTGGGAGCATTTATAAATGCTCCCAAGAGCTGATCAATAACTTCAGAGAGTTCTGTTTCTTTAAGTGGAAATTCATTATTCATTTGTTAAACAATGATCTCAGAAATTTTAATATCATACATACATCATTATCTGTGTCTAGTTAAGATCCTCCATGGATATATTTGAGGGTGATCAACTGTTTGATATCCTGGTCCCACAATCAATTATAATATTCTTTTATGTGGAAGGAACTTGAAAACCTTAATAAGAGTCTCGCTCTCCAACAAAAAAGGTAACATTGTGACTGATAATTCCTTCTAGAGGTTCCTTTTCTCTTCCACCCTCTAGTTTAAAGTCAGATTAGGTTCAAATGTAAAAAAATTATGAGGCTTTTTTTGGAGGTCTGTGAGATGAATGAACAACAGAGTGTTATCTATCTGTAGGATCCAAGAGATGCTATAATGTCTTCTCCTGTACACTTTATCTATTGCTCTCTCCTCAGAGAATTCTCCAATAATTTTGCTTTGCTCCTTTGTCCCTGGCTAATAGAGGAGATGAGGTACTCTCGTTAATGTGGTTTTTAAAGACCTTGTACCACGATTTTGATGCCTCTTGCCTGATTAAATTAATCAATGCTTAGAAAACTATGGAATGCATTTGAGAGACAAATCAGTAAATCTTGGAACCAACTGAACAAGAACTTGGAGATTCTGGAGTTGACATGAACCAAGGCCCATAATTCTACTGGGAATTAAGTTGGCATACACTCTCCAATTCCAGCGATTCATTAATTGGTGAGGATTAAGCTTCCTGACTAACAGATGAGATTTAGGGCACAGAAGTTATCTCGATAAGCAGGGATTGAGCTTTACTTTCTTTTATTAGAAAAGTTACAGTTTCTTCTCTCAGATATTTCATTGCATTCTAGTCTTCAGGGTCTCTAGTGATCAAGAAGAAAACAAAAAAATTTAAAACTGCCTGATTCTACCACAGTGTATTTGAAACACATGGCCTCAGAAGAATCTCTAAGTTGCCTTCAGGACCAAGTAAGTACATTATACAAATAAATTACTCAAAGCCAGAAGAACATGCTATTAATTCTGGTATTACCTCCTCTGACTTTAAACTAGAGGGTGGAAAAGGAAAGGCAACCTCTAGAAAAAATTATAAGTCACAGTGTTACCTTCTGTTGGAGAAACTCTTATTAAGGTTTGTTTGTTCTTCTTCTTGTTTTGTTATTCTAGATGAAGTTGAGAATTTCTCTTTCCATGTCTATGAAAAATTGAGTTGGAGTTTTGATGTGAATTGCATTGAATCTGTAGATTGTTTTTGGTGAGATGGCCATATTTACTATGTGAATCCTCTTGATCGTTGGATATTTCTATCTTCTAGGGTCTCCTTTGATTTCTTTCTTCAGGGATTAGAAGTTCCTGTCATACAGATATTTCACTTGCTAGATTAGCATCACACTAAAATATTTTATATTATTTGCGATTATTGTGAGGGTGTTGTTTCCCTAATTTCCTCCTTGGCTCATTTATCTTTTGTATAAAGTAAGACTACTGATTTGTTAATTTTATATGCAGCCAGTTTGGCGAAGTTGGGAATCAGCTGTAGTAGTTTTCTGGTAGAATTTTTGGGGTTGCTTATGTACATAATCTTATCTGCAAATAGTGATAGCTTGACTTCTTCGTATTTCTTTGACCTCCTGTTGTTGTTTAATTGCTCTAACTAGAACTTTGAGTACTATATTGAATAAATAGGGAGAGAGTGGGCAGCCATGTTGTATCCCTGATTTTAGTGGAATTGCTTCACATTTCTTTCCATTTAATTTGATGATTGGTATTCATAAGCCAACTTGGTCTAAAGTTCTCTTTCTTTGTTGGATTTGTGTGGTTTAGGTATCTGTAGCTTCATAGAATGAATCAGGTAGTGTTCGTTCTGTTTCTATTTTGTGGAATAATTTGAGGAGTATTGGTATTAGCTCTTCTTTGAAGGTTTGGTAGCATTCTGGACTAAAACCATCTGGCCCTGGGCAATTTTTGGTTGGGAGAATTGTAATAACTGCTTCCATTTCCTTAGGGGTTAGTTTAGATAGTTTACTTGATCTTGATTTAACTATGGTCCATGGTATCTGTCTAGAAAATCATCCATTTCATCTAGATTTTCCAGTTTTGTTGAGTATAGGCTTGTGTAGTAATATCTGATGTTTTCTTTTAATTTCCTCAGTTTCTGTTGTTAGGTCTACATTTCATCTCTTCCTTTCTTTCTCTCTTTCTCTCTTTCCCTCTTTCTTTCTTTTTTAATTTGGATACTCTCTCTGTGCCCTTTAAGTAGTTTGGCTAAGGGTTTATGGATCTTGTTGGTTTCCTCAAAGAACAGCTCTTGGTTTTGTTGATTCTTTGTATTGTTCTCTTTGTTTCTTTTTTTTTGGGGGGGGGAGGAAAGGGTTTATTTAGCTTATACTTCCAGGTCACAATCCATCATTGAGGAATTTTAGGCAGGAACTCAAGGCAGGAACTAGCAAACAGGAACCATGGAGGAAGGCTACTTATTGGTTCCCTCATTGGCTCATGTTCTACTACCTTTCTTATACAGTTCAAGGTCACCTGCCCACAGTGGCCTGAGCCCTCCTACTTCAATTAGCAACCAAGAAAATGCCCCAGAGACATGCCCACAAGCCAACCTGTTGGAAGCAGTTCTTCAATTCAGGTCCTTCTTCCCAGACAACTCTAGGGTGAATTAAGTTGACAATAAAAACTACCCAGGACACATGTGATTTTTTTTTCTTTTGATATGGGGGGGGGGGATGTGACACCTTGGCTAATAAAAGACTTTTTTTTTCTTTTTTTTTTTAAACTTTTATTGCATTATGATGAGAAAAGTTACATGATTTCAATTTATCTGAATTTGTTAACACTTAAAAACTTATTTCAATTAAATATAATTGAATCACATTCTTGTTTCCCTTTTGTACCACTGCTCCTCCCAAAGACCCCCCTTCAACACCTACAATATCTTTTTTGTCATATTCCTTAAAATTTATAAAATATTATAACAATAAAAATGAGTATTATAAAAGTTGTTTGATATAAAACAACAATCAATTTAACAGTCTTAATGTAGATGCTCGTCTACAGCAATAGTGAAAATACATTTTTCTCAATATAAATTTTAAATAACTCCAAACATATTAACTGTGTACTCTCTGTGTTTCTAATTGGTTGATTTCAGCACTGAATTTGATTATTTCCTATCATCTACTCCTCTTGGTTGTATTTGCTTCTTTTTATTCTAGAATTTTCAGGTCTGCTGTAAAATTGCTTGTATAGATGTCTCCAATTTCTTTATGAAGGCACTTACTGCTATGAATTTTCCTCAGCACTGCTTTTATTGTATTTCATAAGTTTGGGAATTATTTTCATTAAATTTTAGAAAATCTTTATTTTTTTATTTCTTCCCTGACCAAGTTACCATTGAGTAGATGGTTGTTCAGTTTCCATGATTATGTGGGCTTTCTGTTGCTTTGTTGTTGTTGAAGACCACCTTAGCCTATGATTATATGATAGAATACACGTGATTATTTTCATCTTGTTGTATCTGATGAGGCTTGTTTTGTGTGAGATTATATGGTCAGTTTTGGAGAAGCTACCATGAGGTTCTACTATGCCTACGATTCTCTCTTCTATCACTTGTGTTTTGTTGGTGATGGTGATGATAGCGTCTCTAGTTCCTGGTCTCTTTTCTAGGTTTTCCATCTCTGGGGTTGCCTCTACTTGTGGTTTCTTTATTATTTCTATTCATTTTTAGATTTTGGATTATTTTGTTAAATTCCTTTACCTGTTTGGTTGTATTTTCCTGTATTTCATTAAGGGATTCATTTGTTTCCTCTTTAAGGGCTTCTATCTGTTTGCTTATGTTTTCCTACATTTCTGTTCTCATATCCTCCTTAAAGGACTATCATTTCATCAGATGGGATTTTAAGTCAGAGTCTTGCTTTTCAATGTGTGTTAGGGTATCAGGGCTTGCTGTGGAGAGAGAACTCTGTACTGTACTGATGGTACCAAGTGACATTGGTTTCTGTTGCTTTTGTCCTTGTGGTTGCCTCTAGCCATCTGGTTATTTCTGGTGTTAACTGCTCTGGGGCTCTCTGACTGGACCCTGTCCTTCCTTGGAGGCAGGTAGAGCTCTATTACCTAGGTTAGAGCAGGCCTCCTGGAGGCAGGCAATGCTGTTCCTGCTTAGGGAGTTGGGGCTCCTGTGTTCATGGTTAGAGCAGGCCTTCTGTGTCTCTAGTTATGGCAGACCTCCTGGGATTCAGACAGAACTGTGTCTCTTGTTATGGAAGATCTTCTGGGAGACAGACAGACTGTAGGGTACATGAGAGAGGCAGGAGTACTGAATCTATCCCAGACAAAGTTGCAGACCAAAAGGAAGATGTGGCTCTGGCAAAGCAAATAGGTCCTTAGTCTTCTGGGCTTCATGGGTGTCCCACAGGTGCATAAATTGGGGCAGTGGTCTCACCTCTGTCCCTGTTATGACAGACCTCCTGGGAGACAGGCAGGCTGTGGGGTGTGGGAGAGAGGCTGGTGCACTTGATCTGCTACACCCCCTCACCCTGCCTCCCAAGAGGGATTCAAGAAGGTATTTCTTAATGGAGGTTTCCTCCTCCCAGATGGCTACAGTTTGTGTCAAGTTGACCTAAAATTAGCCAGCACAAATGGCTATTTGTCATTTTGACACACAAACACATTGCTCTTAAACTACAACCTTTCCTTGTTTTCTTGTTCCTCAAGACTATACATTAATAAAGACATTGCAATATAAAACATTTTATAAACTTAGAAAGTCACACAGCCTTACAAACTCAGACACTTTAAAAGTTAGTTTCTTTAAAAATGTCCAGTCTCGCCTGGCGGTGGTGGTGCACGCCTTTAATCCCAGCACTTGGGAGGCAGAGGCAGGCAGATTTCTGATTTCAAGGCCAGCCTGGTCTACAGAGTGAGTTCCAGGACAGCCAGGGCTACACAGAGAAACCCTGTCTCAAAAAACCAAAAAAAAAAAAAAAAATCCAGTCTCTTCTAAAATACCAATTATTCCTAAAATGCCAAAATCTATTATTTCTTTTTAAGTTTAAAGACCCTCAACTGTGGGATCCTGTAAAATAAAAAATAAATTGCTTTCTTACTTCAAGTGGGTATAAGCCAGGGTATAGCCACAATCTGAACAAAGTAAAAATCAAACTCCAACAGTGTAAATAATGGACCGTCTGGTGTCTGGGATTCATTAATTACCACGGACCGGGTTTTCTCGCGGGGGCCCCTTGTTCCGCAGGACGAGGGATTCTGGCCAGGTGGGCATGGGATTCGGCTTT
>NW_022196897.1:135329812-135342236 GCF_008632895.1 Mastomys coucha
CAGGAGGCTGACTTTCCTTGAAGTTTTCGCCTCAAATACCGCCATCACGCAAGTGTGCGTGGCAATTAATAATCTTCTGGGTTCCTACAAAGTGATTCCATCGTTTCTCCAATACTGCCCCCTGCAGCTAACACGGTTTGTCTTCTAAGCTCAGATAGGTTCCATTCTGCTGCTGCTGCTGTTCTTGATGGTCATCCCGGTGTACTGGCATGTCAAAAGCTGTCACGTGGATGACTCTTGTACTACCAAGTTCAGCTGCCAGCAGGTGACACAACCTTGGCTGCCTCTCAAATGTAACTTCCGTGTGTTCTCAGGAAACACTTTTCAGATTTCACCACAGCAATGCTGGTCTCTTCTTTTTATTGTAAAGTTATTCCTTTTTAAAATTAATTAAGTTATTTATTTACTTTACATCTGGAGCTCAGCTTCTCCTCCCTCTTCTCCTCCCAGTCCTCCATTCACCTCCCCTCTCTTCTCTTTTCAGAAAATGGGAGGCCTCACATGGATATCAACCAGCCTTGGCATAACAAGTTGCAGGAAGACTAGGTGCATCTTCTATTGAAGTGAGACCAGGCAGTCCAGTTAGAGGAAAGCTGTCCAAAGCAGGCAATGTAGTCAGAGACAGTGCTAGTCCCTTCTTATTCATTGCTAGTTTCTCAGCTCCAGCTGACCAGCATCAAGTATCTTAGTAAAACCAACGTTTTCACAATTAGTAGTTCTGGTATGTTTTTAATAATAGCTGATTCTTCAGTCCCAGCTAACCAGAACCAGGGACTCTTAATTCAAAACAACAAATGTCCCCACTAGGGTCTTTAAACTTCCCTCTGAATCTTCACAAGCTACCTCCTGTGTCTGCATTGCTCTCAATATTCTTATCTTCAAAACTCCTACAGAACTGCTCAACAAGCATTGAACATAGAATGGCTTTTCTTGCTCAAAATTCCAAAGTCCTTCCACAACCCTCCCAAAACAACATGCTCAGATCTACCCCAGGTTGTATGGTGAAAGCTTTTGGTCCTGGTCTGTTTTACTGTTGGGAGGCAGTGGGACTTTTAGAATGCGGATTTTAGAGGGATGAAGTGAAGTCACTTAGGACACGCAATTAACAGGGGCATGGAAACATGGTTCTCTTTCTGTCTAACTTGGCTTCCTGACCTTTGTTATTGCACCTATTACAGCTCACTAGCAAGCCTGTTGCAAATAGGGTCATCAGCAGAGTAAAGTAATGCTCTCCTTGAAGGATCAGCTCAGCAGGAATCAAACTGCTACTACTCTTCTCTTCTGCTTGCACTTCTCCGAGGGTGTTCTCTTCCACACGGGAAGACCCAGATTCCTAGCTTCAGGGATTCCGGACAGTGCTGTCTGTTCTAAAGCAGTAAGTATTGTTTTTCAGCTGCCTTCAAACCCTTGAGAAGATCCCTGTTAGACAGAGCTTTGGGCTTCCTCTTCCCGTTTTTAAGTTTGTAACTTTAAGAGTTATTCAAAATATAAGGAAGAAATTAATTGATGGTGATTGACACATGTTTGCCTGCCTGTGAAACTTCCTAAGAGAGTCTTCTCAATCTTCCATAGTGTCTTCCCCAAACTGAGCAAAAAGCACAGAATCTTTCTGGGTGACCAAAAACTAATCCTGTGGTACATGTTCTTTATAGGCCACCAGACAAAGATGAATAATAAAAACAGGAAAGATATAACTGCTCTTAGGTATGTTGGAAAAGAAGGTTTATTGTAGCTGAAGAGAAGGTCATAGCCAGAGACCAAGCAAGGACCTCTTGAAGAGTCTAGAGTGAACTCCCGAGCTGGGCCATATAAAGAGAGGGGAAGGGGAGAGAAAAGAGAGCCAAACCAAGAGGCCAGGGGTATAAAGGGTAGACCAAAAGAGGGCTTGGTAACCAAAATGGCTGGATTACAATAGGAAAGACATCTGGAGGAAGTTCAGCTTAATTTATATCTCTGGGCTGGAGAAGTTTAGGGTAGAGGACGGGTGTGCCAACCATATCCTGTAACAGGTTGGGACTGAGGGATGCTGGGAGAACCTGGTAGCCAGGTCCACTTTGGTATGTTAAATAGGCACTGCAGCTGTTTATTCTGGGTTTGAGACCTGCCAAGAAAGCTTAGGGAATGAAGACTGCTAAAATCTATCTCTTGTGAGGCCACCCAAAGGCACTGAAGTAGCTGAACCAGAAATAGAAGGAAGCATCTTGGTAGAATATTGCACATCCTGTACTCTGATGGGACTTGGGGCTTCTATGACTGTGGGATCACCCCTGGCTTCTGAGTGGTGAGGCCTTCGTTTAGTTCCTCAGGCTGTGCTCCTCAGAGGCTTTAGATGGCAGCTCGCTCTCAAGTCCACTTGGGTAGATCATAGGACTTTCAGGAATAGGAAAGATGGCATCTTTTGGCCTGGTTCACACACACACACACACACAGTTATATTTGGGTGGAAGGACCCGAAGGCTGGCTCCAGGGCCAAAGGAGTATCAGCATCTGCCCTGATGTTCACACATAGCCCCAGGATCAGAGCCCCCACCCCAACCCAACTCACCCTTAGCTTGCTTTGATTCCTCATTATTTAACTTTAACCCAAGTTTTCAAACTGGTCAGTAACTAGATCTTGCCACTTTCTGATCTAATACTATCTTTGGGTAAGACTTGAGTGCTTTGCTTTAGACACAGGAAGGAGAGTAGATGTATGAAGCCAAGTGGTCTCAAAGGTCTCTGCAGTCAGACTGCCTATGGTACTGTGGCCCAGACTTTTAACATCAAAATATTATTTTAAAATATTGACTTAAAGTCGACACTCAGAGATGAAGGAACTCTTTCACCCTTCTGTGCTAGTCAGCTTTCTGTCATTTTCAACAAAATACCTGAGGTAGTCAACTCTGAAAGGTTTATTTTGGCTCACAACTTGGGCATATCTGGTCTGTGACTGGTTGACCCTTTGCTATGAGCTTGGGGTGAGGGCATATCACGGTAGGAGTGAAAGGTGGAACAAAATCCCTCACATCATCACAGCCCATGGGGTTAAAAGAGAGGGCACGGGTATGGAACCAAGATCCCAATTGATGATCTAAAGACTTCCCACTGTGCCCTACTCAGAAATCCCACCACTTTCTAATAGCACCTCCCTAATAACTAGGCCTGTAGAAAATGGACAGTCAAGATCCAAACATTAGTACCTGAGTTAAAAGGACAGAGGTCAGATGAACTCAATAACGTTTATGGCAGTTGAAAAAGTTATAGGTTAGTGGTATGAAGGAATACCAGGAGATTCCCTAGTCTAGCACAAGATTTTCATCATGCTTTCTTCAATAAAGAAATATTTGGCATATGTGGTGATAGAAAACAACCCTGTTGTCTCTGGTAGGCCTTGTCTTAGTTATAAAGAAATATCATATTCAAGCATCTTCTAGCATCTGAACATTTCCAAATTCAAAACAGTCAGCTACAAAGTGAAGTCATGTTATGGGGCAATGCTCCCTGCAATTCTCCATGCCCAAGGTCATGCGGCAGCAAGCAGAGCTGTAATATAGAGAAATACTGAGCAAGAATCATGATTCTCAATCCTCTGGAAGTGAGGACCACTTATCCTGTCACATTCCTGAAACCACCGCCTCTGAGAGCCTTTCTCTGCCCTCTGCTGCTGTAGAAACAAGGGTTCACAGATATACAAATCTCACCATGTCATTGACTCAGAATCTCCAATACAGAATCCAGGAATCTGCTCCTACCAATTGCTCCTCTTCAGGGGATGACATAGGACAATGTGGTAATCATGAGGATGACAGTGATAATCAGTGGAGAGAAATGAGAGTGAAAGGGACATTCCCAAACACCAAATCCTCAGCGTAAAGCAACCTCCGTGTTCCTCCCTGTTCTTATAATCTGTAAGGCCGTTCATTGTCAACCCTTAGGAATGGGAGTATTTTGTAGCTGTAACCACTAGGATTGTGTTCCATGACTTTGTGCTTTTATTGGTGCTCAGTTTCTCTAGTGATCTCTATCTGTTGCAAAGAGAACTTTCTCTGGTGAGGGGATGACTCCACTGATCTGTGAGAAAAAGGACAGATGTTCATAGATGGTTGCTACAGGTTATGCTGACTTAGTAAATTAAGGGGTTAGATTCTCCTCCATTAAGCAATTTAACTAACATTGAGTAGTTTACTGCATTTCCAGTACTAGGAAAGGTCTTCCTCTTGTTGAGGGGGTCTTAAGTTCAATTAGAGAGCTGTGAGTTACAGCCAATGTATATGTGCTACTACTTCACTGTGATGACTATTATGCTATGCGGGTTGCTGTCACGTTTCATAGATGACATAACAGGGTAAGGACTGTTACTTTCCTCCCTATTTTGGAAGTTTGCGGGTAAATTATGATACCATGGAAGCTAGAGCTCAGACATGATTTGCCCAAGAATTAAAGCCAAAATTGACAAGTAGGAATTCATGAAACTAAGAAGTTTCTAGAATTGAAGAAATAATCAACAGAATGAATAGGAAATCCACAAAATGGAAGAGAATCTTTCCAAGCTCTACACGTAACAGGGATTTAATATGCAGTATATAAAAGAAAACTCAAAAAACCAAAGTGAAAAAAAAATAAAGGACCCATTCAAAAATGGGCCTGGGAATAGAAAGTTCTCAAAAGAAAAAAAAAAAACACATTTTATAAGGAATATCTCAGAAATATTCTCTGAGCCTCAGAATACAATTCAAATGTGCTTGAATCTGTGTCTCCCTGGTTGAAACCCTAATTACAACTCCTTTGCTTTTTGCAAAGCTGATATGTCTATGCTAAGACTCATATACTCATGGCATGAGATTCAAAAACGAAATGTATTGTTGTAAACATACACAAAGAAACCTGGTGCTGCTGGAAATAGGTGGTGAAGAGGTCAGAGGTAGACACCACAGTGAAGATCTCAATGAGCAGAAAGCTCCTCAGGATAGCAGTCATCAGAAGGTGTCACATGTCTTTTCCTCATTCCTGGGAAATAAAATCTCCCATAGAGATGACAGTTCTCCAAGAACCCCATTCACATTGCTGTTTACTTCTGTTACAGCAGTAAATTGTGTGCCAAAGGAGAGCTGGTTCCCACTTTCACACTCTCTATTCCTACAGAAAATCACGATCAAATGAGCTTTTGCCCTTCTGCTCCATGAAAGCTTTCTTTCTGTCTTCTCTGTTCTCCCAAGATAAATCATTGGTTCAATACATTGGACATCGGTGGTATGATGATTCTTCTCTATTGTCTGGAATGAAATACAATCTAGAAATGGAGGGCACACCTGTGACCTGGATCTTGAAGCTAGAAGTCACAAACTTTTGGTCTAGATCTTGAGGTATGATGCAACAAGTTCAGGGGCAACACAAATTGTTAATCCAGATCTTTAGGCACACTCTTAACTGGGCAACACCTACTCCTGGGGGCCTACATGAGGATAACAGAAGAGGGAAGATTTGTTCATTCTTCATCTGCTTGCACTTACTTGACAGTACATCTGTTGGAGCCTACTTTTTCAGGATTCCACCTTATACAGAAGACCAGCTGAAACATGAAGCCTTGTGGGATTGAGCAACTACTAGATTTTTAGACTTTCCATTCATAGCTGGCCATTGTTTTATTAGTCAGACTGCAGCCTGTAAATCTATCACACACACACACACACACACACACACACACACACAAATACAGATCTGCTCTCTGCTCCGTCTTTGTGGGGAATTTGCTCAAATCTCCACAAGAGTACTATCACATAACACACAACTATTGGCTTTTTCTTCTCATCAATTAGAAAGAACTCAGTATGTTTGCTCATTTTGGGTGGCCTTCTATTTCTCTTTAAGAGCTGAGAGGCCTGCTGTAAATTTCATTTAAGTGTCAACATAGCCATTTTTAGACCAAGTCTGACATCTAGTGGTTGATGTTATCAAGTTAAAACACATATTTCAGGCTGGGCAGTGGTGGTGCACGCCTTTAATCCCAGCACTTGGGAGGCAGAGGCAGGCAGATTTCTGAGTTCGAGGCCAGCCTGATCTACAGAGCGAGTTCCAGGACAGCCAAGGCTACACAGAGAAACCCTGTCTCGAAAAACCAAAAAAAAAAACCACATATCTCACCACATTTCACCACAGATAGGAAGAACCAGTTTATTTGAAGCTAAATGTGAGTGACCATGCCAGAGAATATGGATTCAGCTTTCTCCAAAAACCTAAGGTCCCCTCATTGGTATATAACATTCATGGTCACAGAAAAAACAATTTCAGAGTCAATGCAGTTATCAGATATAGTAGAGAGACTCACTATAGATTTTACTTGCTGTCTTACAGCCAGCAAAGCTTAGGGGTGGAGGGAGTTTGTGGCTTCCTCAAACACTGTAAATATTTGGCCTAATAGCCACAAAGATGCATGGGCACATAAAGACGAGGCTAATAGATGGAAATGATTTATGATGACCAAAGATTCACTTTCAATAACAAAACTCCACTTCTCAAGAATCATCATGTTCGGAACAGTCACTCAGTACTCAAAACCTCAAAACAGATTTGACATTTCCAGAAAACCTAGTTTCACAATTGAAAAGGAAGCCATATTAAAAAGCCAGGGCCACAGCAGGCATTCAAATAGAGACAGCATGATAAGAAAGGACATTACATTACATTAATGCAATCAAAAAAGAGCACACAGTGGACCTAAGCATATCCCAGTGGATTCCATCTCTCAAAATTTTGGTACTTTCTCTTCATTCAATGCAGAATATCTGACCCTGCTTAGTTTTGTCATTTAAAAGGACTTGAAAAGTTGCATATTATTCTCTAATCTTTTTACTAAAAGTCAATGCAGCCTGGGACTGTAGAAAATCTGGGCTTGGTCAGGAGATCATCACAAATGAGAACTGTCTCCACTGAAGCCATCCTATGAAAATGGGAGGAGTCCTGTTTCTAAAAGCCCCTGCTAACGACTGACACTTGCAGCTCTCCCTAATGAGTACCTCAAGGCCCACCTAGCTTTTCAGTCCTGTCTCATTTTATTTCGTTGCAGTGAGTACCTGCCCCTGCTCTGTGAAGGATCCCTGTGTTCCTGCACATGCTGGAATTCCTGTCACATGCTCTGAAGCCTCAGACCTAGTCCCACCACTTGGCTTACTTGCTGAATTCCATGGCAGAAGGCTTTCTCCCACCCTCTTCAAATCCCTCCTGGTGACAGCTGTTTTTCTGTCTGTCCCTAACACTTGAATAAAGTTATGCAGGAACTTCTTTTAAGTCTGTTCCTAAATTCTTTTTGGCAGGAATCTAAAACCTCAAGAAGAGGAGCCCTAACATTTCTAGCAATGCCCTCATAACATGAGCCTAAATAAAGCTCTTCCTCCCTAAAGGTGCCTCTTGTCAGGGCATTGGTCTCAGTGAAATGAACAGTAACAGAGAGAGAGAACTCTAATGGGACTAAGAAATGGAGAAAAAAAAAAAAAGCCACTTTGGTTTGTGCCAGCTCTGAGCTGTCACTAATACTCTGATCTTACAGGCAGCCATTGGGAAGAATGACAGACAGCTGTCCATATAATATACTCTCTGGGACTAGTTTGTGTCCTGTGCAGAGAGCTCTTTGGTGGTTGTCAGGAGCCATAATAGGACAAGCTAATAACTAGCATGTGATCATCCTGAAATGCCTGCTTCAGTTTATTATATAACCTTGCGACAGGCGCACCCTCATTAAGCAAGGCTGTGAGGGACTAATTTTAGGAAAGATTCCTGCTATTAATATGCTTTTCCTGTTATTATTAAACATATATAACAATCACTAAGTAGTAGCACACCCCTTTGGAGCAGATCTCTGCATATCCATGAAGATGTACTGTCTTGTAGTGGTGCTATATAGACAAATACACGATTTAAATCTTAATGATGATCCTATAAGAATTCCTCAAATTATATCTGTGATTATTAAGCTCTTTTATAATGGGACTGCTATTAGGTCCTTTTCTGATAGTCAAAACTGCAATGAGAACTCTGCCAGTCTCCCAAGTGTCAGCAGTTAATTGCTCTTAGATGATAACCAGACTTTCTCCTACTTAGAGCACATTCGAAGAGGTTGTAAAACAGTTAACAAAAGGTCGTAAAAGGGGGACTAACAATTTTTTATAGGTGCTAGGACAGAAGATAAAATATTGACTGGGTTCATCTATACAAAACCTCACTTAAAACTTAGGTATTATCTTAAAGCTTCAGTGAACTTGTGGGGCTGAGACAGGTGATGGATGTTTAGCTAGATAATTACTCCTAATGGATATGCATGTAAACATTCGCTGTTGTAAACTTCTATTTCAATTTATGATTTGATGTTTGGTGTGAACTTGTGATGAACTTTGTAATTTGTGATCATGTATTCTGAAAGATGTATAAGTACTGGGGACAAAGAGATGAGGTGGAACTAGATAGAGTAGAATCTTTTCCCTCTCCCCACTTAGGATCTTTTCGATTTTCCCCTTAGATAGCTTTCATGGGAAACTTTTTACAACTTAGTAATAAATTCTATAATCACTTCTCTAAGTGTCTTCTTTTCCTGTGACTTCCAACTAGCAGGCTGAAAGTTAGAGCCCAGCAGCTCCTGCTGAGATAGAACAAAGGCTATTTACTTAATCCTTTGTGCCTTGAGGAAGAGGTGCTAAGTGCCAGAAACTGCAGTTTCTGGCCTCAGAGGATCACAGAAGGCAGGTCAGCTACAATAGCATAGTAACTTAGACTGAGACAAGTAAACTTTTTATTATACAGAAACCCTAAATATCTCGTAAGACTAAGTCTTACCCCAGAAATCTTAAGACTGAATCTTACCCCAGAAATTGTAAGACTGAGTCTTACCACCCCCCCACCCCACTCCCCACCCCCGCCTATGCTCTTCTCCCTCCGCTGCCTCAAGAACTGACAAGGAAGAAGAAACACCCAGTTTGGGCTGGCTTCTGGCATTGTTCTGGCACCTGAACAGGGATCTCTTGATGTAAGCCCCCCCCCCCAAAACTTCTGTGAATATCTCGGAAGAGCTAGGATCTTGCCTAGGGCCTAGCTAGCCCGCTGATTAGTGAAAACCAGTTAAAGACAGGCGAGTAATCTGAATGTGTGTCGCTTGGAAGAAAGCTATCCTGCTTGATTTTTTTTTTGTAAAGATTGATTTATTAGGTATCTATTATAAGTACACTGTAGCTCTCTTCAGACACACCAGAAGAGAGCATCAGATCTCATTACAGGTGGTTGTGAGCCACCATGTGGTTGCTGGGATTCGAACTCATGACCTTCAGAAGAGCAATTGGTGCTCTTACCCGCTGAGCAATCTCACCAGCCCGCTATCCTGTTTGAAATAAAGCAGTTCTACAATCCCACTTGAAAGAAAACAGTCCAAGGCCTGAAAGAAGGCAACATTGCCACACCCTAGCCCTCCCCTAGCCTGTAAGAAGGCACTCTTTCCATTGCTGTTAAATATTAAGCTCTAGAGTTAAATCTGTGTGTTCAGCCTGAAAGAAGGCATCTAGTAGGTTATTGATAAATACATAACTGTCGTTTATACTAGGAGTTTTTAATTAGCTAGTATTAAGTACTGGCCTGCTATCTGGTACTGATCCTGTTACGTGTAAATAGTTTGTAGCTATCCACAGAAATTCCAACAACTACTGCGAGTACCTACGGGAATCAGGATGGGACAAAGGGAATATAGAGACAGAGGATTTTTTTTGTAGATATTATTAAGCATGCTCTTAAGAAAAAAAGGCATTAACATAGCCGGGTGGTGGTGGCACATGCCTTTAATCCCACCACTTGGGAGGCAGAGGCAGGCTGATTTCTGAGTTCGAGGCCAGCCTGGTCTACAGAGTGAGTTCCAGGACAGCCAGGGCTACTCAGAGAAACCCTGTCTCGAAAAAACAAAAACAAAAACAAAAACAAAAAAAAGGCATTAACGTTAACACTAGTCAGCTGACTGACTTTCTTCAGTTTGTACATGTGGATACATGGCAGAAAGTTTACAGAAAATGGAGGATTAGGCATGCCCCTTACAGCGTTTGCTATTTGGAATGTGCTTAGAAGGCATTGGTAGATGACAAAAAAGCCATATGTGCTCAGGAGACAGGAGATTCACCTCTTTGTGAGAGGACTCCGTTACTACAGTCTCGATCAGGACCTAAGAACAATCTTTATGCCTCGACCGAAAAGTCTGAGAAAAGGAACTCAGGAGAGGTTAATGCTGAATCAGAAGAGGAAAAATCATGCTTGGAGGAGGAATCTGACTCTGAAAAGACACTGACAAAATATCATAAACATAAGTGGCCTACCATGCAGCATTTAAATATATAAGTCACTCCGCAAGATCCCTCGAAAAACTTAAAAAGACACCAAAGGGGCCTATCAGATCTGCTGGTGTGCTTCAAAATCAGCAACAGGATAATTGCTAGGCTGTTTCCCAGTGAGTATGGAGAATAACAAAGAGAATAAGGATCACTTATCAGAACCGTTGCCATTTAAATTGCTTATGACTCCTTATGATTGGTTTAAAATAACCAGAGCCTATCTATCTAAAGATGAATTTTTACAATGGATAGATATATATAAAAACTTGGCTCAAAAAAGAGTTATCTAAGATGTCTGAAAAAAAGAGGGGAATGAAAGAGTTAACATACGAAATGTTTATGAGTACAGGGGAGTGGTTTGAAGAAACATTCAACAAAAAATGACAAAGGAAGCTCTAGTAAAAATATCACCTGCAGCCCTAGAATCATGGAGATGCTTGCCTAACGGAGATACAAAATTCAAAAGGGTTGCTCATATAATACATAAACCAGAAAAACTTTCTGAGGAATCTGTTGCTCAGTTGACAGTGGCTATGGAAAAAACAGCTCCTAGCCCTGAGGCAAAAGATGTTGTTTTAAAACACCTGGCCCTTGAGAATGCTGCACCCACTTTTCAATCTCTTCTAAAGACAATTTAAAAATCTGGAAATATATTTAAAGCATGTGTTGAGGTTGCTACTTCATATTTTCAAGGTGTACCTATTATAACAACCTCACAAGGCCAGAACACTATCCAAAATTTTACTAATCAAGGACAGAAAACATTTAATAAATCAGCCTTCGCTTGGAAAGTCATTCAAGTAAGAAACCTGGACTTACCAGCAAACAGTGTCCTGGTAAGGCAGGAGGTGCCATAAATTTTAATGCTCCCGGCTCCACTCAAAGCAGAAATCCAACCGGGTATCCTCCTTGCCTGAAAGGGTATCACTGCCTTAAAGAGTGTCAAACTGGGGGCTGGAGAGATGGCTCAGTGGTTAAGAGCACTGACTACTCTTCCAGAGGTCCTGAGTTCAATTCCCAGCAACCACATGGTGGCTAACAACCATCTGTAATGCCCTGTAATGATATGATGTCCTCTTCTGGTGTGTGAAGACAGCTGCAGTGTACTCATATAAATAAAAACAAATAAAATAAGAGCAGTTGTTTCTTTAAAAAAAAAAAAAGAGTGTCAAACTGACTTTCATAAAAATAGTACTGCCTTATTTGTTGCTACTGTAATCCCTAATAATACAGGAATCTTATTAAACCAGGGATACTGTGTGAGGGACCTACCTAAGGCCCCTCAAACTATAGAGGTACTTCAACAGCCTCAGGTAATAAAATAGGTTAAACATATAGCAAAATGCTTGCTATGCATCAACTGTCAAAACTTTTAACTTTTATTCCTTTTGAAGTATACTTTATCAAATTAAAATTTTTCATATTGAATATTGAACATAAACATAAATTAGTGGGAAATTATAACTCTAAGTTATTACTTTAAGTATAAAAGTGTTATTACTTTGCCTTTGGCTGTAAGGATTATCATGTAATGGTTAATACATCTCTGTAGCCTAAAATATCACTCTTTTATAGCACTTCCTATGGGTAAATTAATTTATCCCAATAGATTTATTTACAATTTTCTACTAAAGTCTATAAATATATGAATAATTGTTTTCTCTTTTTTTAACTTTTATTGCATTATGATGAGAAAAGTTACATGACTTCAACTTATCTGAATTTGTTAACAGTTAAAAACATTTTAAGTACATAGAATTAAATCACATTCTTTTTTAAGTTTTATTGCATTATGATGAGAAAAGTTACATGATTTCAATTTATCTGAATTTGTTAACGTTTAAAAACATATTTTAAGTAAATAGAATTAAATCACATTCTTGTTTCCCTTTTGTACCCCAACTCTTCCTAGAGACTGCCCTTTCAATACCTACAATATCTTTTTTGTCATATTCCTTAAAATTTATAAAATATTTTAACAATAAAAATAAGTATTATAAAAGTTGTTTAGTATGGAACAACAAATTAACAGTCTTATGTAGATGCTCATCTACAGCAATATTGAAAATACATTTTTCTCAATATAAATTTTA